>NC_053026.1:366734379-367020130 GCF_003073215.2 Triticum urartu | reverse complement strand
AAATAGAAGTAACTATTACATAGTAAGAGTGACATAGACGAGGATGACCAAATGACAAGGAATATGCATAACAAAAGAAAGAACTACCCATCCAGAACCAGCAGCAAAGACAACAAAGTCATTCGAAGAGATGATCCAACACCATCATAATTTGCAGCCCCGCTTCAGCGACCAGTGATCCGGAGACACCAGTACTCCACCCTTTCGATGCAACAGCCCAATTACCTATCAACCTGAAGGCTAGAACCACATCACTGCCTGTCGTAATTGAGACATCCAAGGATCAAAGTTAATCTGGATGCATTTATCATTCTCACCTTATTTTGGCTGCAGGCTGTATCGTTGACAATCAGGGGAGTTTGCTCCCGAACTCCTAGGGCTCGCTGTGTAGACACAGTTTTCCTTAGCAAACAGGGCCTCTCTGCCATCAAGGTCCTTGCCAACAGTGATCTCCTGGTTAATCGGATAATTGAGTCTGAGAAACAGAGAGTGTGAACCAAGGATGTTTACCCGCCTCCAACTAAAAAATCCTAAAGGCCCCAACAAGCTGGTATCCTGCTCATAGATGTAACAACCACTGTCCGGATACTCACGTATTACACGGTGCTTGTATACAGTGGGGTTTTTGCAATATAAATTTTCTGGCTCATGTGTACGAATGGTCATCAGTCTTTTGCCGTCGTCTGATCGAGCGAGGAACCAGTTGTGCTTCCCTGTTTTTGGCAAAGGTGGTGTGATTACAAAGGGCAGTAACTGTAGGGACACTGCATCATATCAAAAAGGACAAGCATTGTTAATGTAAGATCAACATTGTTTAGAGTATGAGTAGGATAATGCAAGAAACAACATTGATATGTCCCTATTGGAACTGGGAGGAAAATACAGGGAAATGTATACTGGGTTCGAAAATATAGAAGTGCCATGCATGGTTATACTCATGTTATCTCGCAATTGATTCTTCACAGGAAACTACCATGTCATGCATGTTATGTAATCATGTTCTGTCCTCACAAACAAATTCTTCAAGGTAACTAACAGACCATGCATTGTTATATACTCGTGTTCTGTGGGCAAAAATTTTGTGAGGATATTATTCTAGCCATTGATCGCTGAAGGGCGAATATAGGTATGTACACATGGTAAGCATTGCAGGATTTCACTACTTCCAAATATAGAGTTCTCCATATGCACATTTACTTCCCTAATGTATGGTTAGATGAAACCAATAGTGTGGTGCATGTTTCTACAATCTTCTGCAAAACAAGGCCCGCCCAACCGACGTAGTAATCTAGATGACTTGGACCGCGATGGTAATACTCTATATAATCCAACGGAGGAAGGATAATCTCATGGGAGGTCTGGAAGTTCATGAGCACCAACTTTTTACCGTCTTCTCTGAAGGCAGCCATCCAGTGGGAGTTCATGCCGACCCAGTACATACCTTCCAAGAAGTTCCGGGCGATGGTGAACGGATCGATGTCGAGGGAAATGATGTATGATGACCCACTACATACCTGCAAAGAAGTTTCGGCTAATGGAGATCGGATTGAAGTCGAGGGGCATCATGCACACCTCCGTATCATGGTGAGCCAATCTCGCAAGGCCAGATAGCAGCAAGCAGGGTGTCTTAAAAAGCTTAGGCCTCGCTTCGATGATGGCCGTGTGCATGTCGCTCGAGCATGCAACCAGCCGCAGGGCGCTCAACATATCCATGCACGAACAACAGAGGTCGAGGATGTCACTGGGAAGATTGCTCCAATCGCGGCTCATATGGATGCTGCGCGGTTCACGTTCGGCCATGGTGGAGTTTGGAAGGGGGCTTGGTTTACGGGGGAGAAGGATGTCAGTGCTAGAGCGGCTAGCAAGGGAATAGTGGTACTGGGCGAGGCGAGTGAGGCGACGGTACATGGGGGCACAGTGAGATGGAGACGGAGAAGGAGATGGAGATGGAGTGGTGCTATGGGAGCGGAGAGGGAGACGAGGTGAGGCGCCAATGTGCTGTACACCAGCGGTGACAGACTGCACAGTGCACAGGGTGAGGCTGACTTTGGTAACCCGAACACGCCGCCTGGACTAGTGTCAGGCGCAGGGTGTTGTCACTTCACTGTGAGGACCGGATGAATAGTATTTTGACCATCAAGTGTACCATAGTTGTACTACTAGTAGTAGTAGTAGTAGTAGTAGTAGGAACATGAGTACTCCAGTATTGTATAGCGGAAATAGGTCTCCCGTGCTAGCACGCCTGTTCACTTCATCGTTCAGGTATCATCCATATTGCGAGCAGAACCAAATTCTCATGCATGCCCAATCAACGCCCTGCCGCGATGCTTGCAGTGGTCGTTCTGGTGCATCAAGGACGGCATGCAGACCGTTCCACACTTGAGAAGAGGAAAATGGAAAGGTAGAACGCGGCATCAAAGGAAGAGAATGCTGGCTAACAAGGCTGGGAGGGGATCGTGCAGGAAGTTAATGCTCCATGCCTAAAGGTTTTGGGAAAACCTGATTTTCATAAGGTGACTTATACTCACCTAAACGGAGGGAGTATTCCTTAACCAGAGAATGTTGTGTCTCCCACTCACGCGCTCAAAAAAACTATGACACATTTTTTATCTGTTTGCATAGGTCCCACCTATCAGGAAGGATGGACACGTACACAAACAGGTACGACTCATCAGTCTACCCGCATAGCCTTTTCATTTAGTCTACCTAGCCGTCTAATCAACTGCCTACACATCACTTCTCCCATTTACTTCTCCATCGGGAACCAATTCTCCTCGGCTTCTTCACCTCCCCTTCGTCTTCATTTGCATCCAAACCCCACTGCGTTCACATTGTTCTAACCTCTTTAAATAATCATCTACTACTTCAGTTAGACTAGCCATCTAATCCTAATTCTCCAAACCATAGCCATCCGTTCCAGCGGTTCGAAATGGCGATAGAGATCAAGATGCAGGTTTTTAGCATCCAACATGTCCTCGTCGAAGGCTCGATGCGCATAGTTGCCACCGTCACCGTCCACCCAAGGGTTGTTCGGCAGTGTATCAACAATGTATCCAACTCCCTCGAAAAGGTAGAGACGAGGGTCATCGGTCTCGACGCAGAGTACACGGAGCGTGCCCCTGGGAAGATCCAGCGCGCCGCCGTCCTTCAGCTGTGCCACGAAGATGATGTTTTGGTGTACCACATCATACACTCGCCCTCCATACCAGGTGAGCTTCACGATTTCTTGTCTCGGGAGGACGTATACTTCTGTGGGGCAGCCATCAAAGGGGACAAACAGAAGCTGGAGCCATACAACCTTGATTTGAAAAGCATCGCTGACCCACAAACCAGAATCAAAATTCCTGTAGAAGATTGTGATAAACAGACACCATCCCTATTGGACGTAGCAAATTTTGTGCTCGGTAAAAATCTTCAGAAGGGTGATGAGACGGTGGCATTAAGGTCGTCTGGATGGGAGGATTATCCCTTGACGTACGAGCGGATAAAATATGCTGCCCTCGATGCCCATGTGAGTTTTGAGATAGCTGCAAGGTCCAAAGAGCTAGTTGCGAAGCCGTCTCCCACAGAGAATGAGAAGAAGAAGAAGAAGAAGAAGAAGAAAAGGCTGCACCAGCAGGAGGGCATTATGGATGGATAAACTATTTCCTCTCTTGTAAAAAAAATTATTCCCTCTCGGTGTATATTGATATAGATGGACTATTTCGATGGTGTGCATGCCTTTGGAATAGAGTAGTAGTGTGGGTCCGCTTGACTATAAGGAACTATTTATCCGCATATATAGCTTTCTTTGCTACTCCTTCCAGTGATTGATATGCAGTGCATGTGTTCGTAGACATGACAGCTTGTCCATGGAAGTTCATCTACGGCGACCATCACGTTTCATCTCGCAATTCCCACGATGCCTCTCCAACCCACGGCACCACGCCCCCGACGTGCGCCTCACCCCTCTCGGCCGCACCGCCCCTCTGCCTTTGTGTGCATGAAATGTGGGCCACCTAAAATGTGGCGAGCATCAAGTTTCTACCACAGCCACTCGTGATTCCCGCGATGCCTCTCGAACCCATGAAACCACACGTCCCCCGACCTGCGGCTCACCCCTCTTGGCCCCACTGCCCCTCTACCTACGGGAGCATTACATGTGGACCAGTCACCTATCGGGTCCACAAGTTATTGACTCAAAGGTAGGTGTAGTAAGGCACTGAAGCTCAGTCCCGACGGCCCTGAGAGGGAAATGTAACTCCTGCGCCAGGGCTTGTGGTGCTCCCGCAGCACGAACTCGTGCCAAACTCAAGATTTGTTTCTTTACTATACATGCACGCAACGATTTAATGGACATGGTAATCTCAACATGTGATGGGGAGCTCTAAATTTGAATTTGAAACTTACAAAATGAAAAGATTCAAAACAAATAAACTGGGAGAGAGGGAGTATATCGTAGGATGTGTCCCATACAAAATAAGTCCCCTGGTTTGTCACCGTGAAGATGCGGTTAGAAAGGAGCACAGTGTCTTCCTACTCGTACGGCAACAAATCGGCCGCAGACAGCATGGTCCGCCTTTGACCGCCATGTGCAAGGTTCGTGCTATCTTATTCAATCTCACCGTGGTTCCATCGTACCAATTCATGCGGTGGCCCGTTGCATGGCTGATCCCAATGTTGGATAAAGGTTCTACGGGAACGGTGTCACCGTTGTAAATGTTGTGCAAATTGATGTTGGTACCCTCCCGTACATATGCAAGCCAATGGATCCAAAGTACTAGAATAATACTTGTTCACGTGCTTGAAATATAAACACTCTAGTTTTGATATACATGTGTCAGCAGACATGACAGCTTGTCCATGGAAGTTGAACCATGACGACCATCACGTTTCTTGTTTCTACCACTGCCACACCCACATGCGATTCCCACGACGCCGCTCCAACCCACGGCACGACGTCCCCCGATGTGGACATGGATCCTCTGACGTGGCTATCACTGCCTTGCCCTGCCTTTCCTTCGCTGACAGGTGGGACCCATGCTTATGGGTCCCACATGTCAGTGACAGAATGGTAGGATTGTTCGTGTCAGGGGATCCTCATCCCCCCGACGTGCCCCTCATCCCTCTCGGTCCCACCGCTCATCTGCCTTTGTGTGCATGACATGCGGGCCAGCTGAACTGCGGCGACCATCAAATTTCTACCACAGACACACCCGATTGGACGCGGTTTGCCTGCTCCGCTGCTGTGCTCCAATCCGTACTCCCGCACCATCGAATTTTCATCCAGCGGTTGTGACACATTTTGTCCCAGGCATCAATCCTCAGCTGGAGTACTTATGTAGTACCCGCCGGTGTGGCCATCTACGCCTCGTAATGCCCCGATGCCCAGCTGTGGCACCCTCGCCACGGCCATGCCACCGCCGGCCGGTTCATCTTGAACGAGTGAGTCGCGAACCACGCCACCACCATGAGAATGACATGTGGGCCAGCTTCCCTTAGGCTTGCCAACTTGTGGTGCTCCCGCAGTACGAGCTCATGCCAAAACTGGAATTTGTTTCTTACTACTACCAACTAGTACTAGTAAGGTACACGTGCATTGCACGCATGAGATTCTGGTGGTTTGTGCATTATGCTTCTACATGTGGAGCTTTCTAGATTCTAACATGTGGCAAAATCTGTTGGAATGTAAGGTTAGGCAAGTTTGATTAACTTAGGTGAGTGTTTGGTTCAAGCCACACCTTAGGCAAGCCACACTAAGGCCCCACATGACATACACAAAAAAAATGTGGCAAGATTCCCTTAGGCTTGCCAACTTGTGGCTCTCATTTTGAAGAACTAATAACTTTTCCTAAGCTTAGTTGTGGCAAAGTTAGTCATGAATTAAGTTCAACCATGGAGTCTTCTAGATTATACATGTGGCAGAATCTGGTGGATGATATCCAACGGCCAGTAGTGCTCGGATTTGCCATCTTTGTACCATCGGATTGGCTTCATGCAACGACCAACTTTCAAAGTTTTTCACACACTATATAGGGGATATAGATATAGATGTGCCGGTCCGTTGCAATGGATCCAAAGTATATCTATTTAGTGGAGTGCACTCTAAACACATTATCTATTTTTTTCTCTAACCTTCCGTAGCCATGCAACCAAGCCACATAAGCTTCATGGGTGCCCCCCACATCATATTATTCATACTACGTTGATTGAAAAAAAAAGATAAATCACCCAAAACAAGATCTTCCCATTTTTTTGTTCCTATGATGTTGTGCCGTGCACGTACCTACTAGTTGTATAGTGGTAGTACTAGTAATATAGTATTAGGAGTACGAACTTGGTACTAGTAGGAGTAGTACTAGTACGGAATGCTCCTACTCTATCAATGAGCCTCGTCTGACACCAAATTTCTTGGCTTTCGTGCTACAGCTATATCTTCCCCTCATTTCTGTTTTCCAACCCGGCGGCGGGCGGGTGTCGGTTTGCTCAACGGCGGTCCCACATGAAAGTGAAAATGCTAGGAAACATGCCTTCCCTAAGCTATGTATCGTGTCGGACAGGACGTGTTGTACTCCCGATTCCCGGGCATGTGGGGGTGCAACGCGAACGCGGCAGGCCTTTTCCTTTTACCAGCAATGTGCCCTTGCGTTGCGACGGATCCAAAGTAGTAGAATAGTAGTATTTGTTCACAAACTTGAAAGAAATCACTATTGTTTTGATATAATCCTAATATATTACTCCCTCCGTACCTAAATATTTGTCTTTTTTGAGATTTCAAATGGACTATCACATACGGATTATATAGACATATTCTAGTGTTTCTAGCAAGATGCCCGCGCGTTGCACGGAGTTGATGGAAAAGATAAGCACAACTTATAAATTGATGGATGGAGTACTAGTTACAGTGATGCATATAATTAAGCAAAGGGATCGCACATGTCGGTATTGACTGGAACGAGAATGCAACATCACAATAAGAATTAAGGCCACGATGATGCAATCGCAGTGGTGGTTACAGAAGGCAAGAAGAAAGATGGATCCACGAACGTACGACCTCCTCCTCCTCAACTTAGTGCGTCGGGCCACCGACCGGCGGCTAAGGAGCGGCAGCTTTTGTGGCGAGGTCGAGGTGCTTCTCAGCAAAGGCATCCAAGGCTTCCAGCCGGTTGAGGAAAGCCAACGTCGTAGCGTCCTCACTGGCCTTGTATATACCTATGTACATGATTTGCTCGTACACGTGGATGTGTAGGTCGACGAATTCGTGTAGGGCGAGGCGCCTCGCGGCGAGCGCGACCTCCAGGTGGACATTCTTCATGGCGTCGGCGGGCAGTCGCAGGGCCACCAGTGCTTGAAAGAGGTTCCATCCATGGAGGCCGATTAGGGTGGCAGGTAATGGGGAGCCCGGGCGCACGGGATGGAGGAGTACGACGGTGTCGTCCACAAGCTTCTTGAGTACGGTGAACTTGTTGCTGGTGGCAACGATCATCTGGTCCAACTGAGAGTCGTAGTTGGCATCGACGGCGGTCATCCACCAGCCGGTCTCCAACACCATCTGGAGACGATCCTCGGCGCCATGCCGCAGGCCAGAGTCGTGGACCATCTGGCGCAGCCGCTGGCTGCACACGCGCTTCGCCGCAATGGGTCTGGAGTGAGCTCTTTTGCGCTTAGCGTAGGTGCTTAGGCAAATGCTTAGGGGCGTACGATGTGGTAGATGCATTGGAATGGAGGGGCGCCTTTATATGAGGGCAATGAGGGCAAACTGTGTTGCATTCAGATCATGCAGCCTCTTTTCCCGGACCTCCTCCCATTACTTCCCTCATGCATTAATTGAAGGAGGATGCATTGGCCGTTCAACATATCGGGAACCGCTACTCCCTCCCTCGTCTGCATTAAAGCCGTATCGGGAACTACGCCGCCCGCTGTCAAATAGAATACTCCCTCCATCTAGTTGAGTATTAAGTCATCTTATGAAAACCAAATAGTAAACGCATAGGCATGGTGCATTAACTCTCACGTTGTTTCTTATTTTGTGACATAAATAGATGAATCAACCAAGAAGAGATGTGGGGCTTGTTGTAACACCCTCGATGCGACTATATCTCCCACGTGTCGAGGCACGACTTAGAGGCATAATCGCATTGAAGGCATATGTCGCAAGTGAGGTAATCTTCACACAACCCATGTAATACATAAGGGAAAGAGATACATAGTTGGCTTACAATCGCCACTTCACAAAATTACATGAATAAACATTACATCAATCAAATACACTCATGGTCCGACTACGGAACCAAAATAAAGAAGAACCCCAAATGCGACAAAGGTCCCCGATCGACCCCAACTGGGCTCCACTACTGATCAACTAGAACGAAACAACACAAAGGATAAGATCTTCGTCGAGCTCCTCCTGAGCTTGGTTGCGTCATCTGCACGGACTCATCGGCACCTGCAAGCTGGTTTTGGAAGTATCTGTGAGCCACGGGGACTCAGCAATCTCGCACCCTCGCGATCAAGACTATTTAAGCTTATGGGTAAGGTAAAGGTATGAGGTGGAGCTGCAGCAAGCGACTAGCATATATGGTGGCTAACATACGCAAATGAGAGCGAGAAGAGAAGGCAAAGCACGGTCGATGAAGGTATGATCAAGAAGTGATCCTGGACTATCTACGTCAAGCATAACTCCAACAACCGTGTTCACTTCCCGGACTCCGCCGGAAAGAGACCATCACGGTTACACACGCGGTTGATTCATTTTAATTAAGGTTGACTTCAGGTTTTCTACAATCGGACGTTAACAAATTCCCATCTGCCCATAACCGCGGGCACGGCTTTCGAAAGTTCAAATCCCTGCAGGGGTGTCCCAACTTAGCCCATGACAAGCTCTCACGGTCAACGAAGGAATAGACCTCCACCCGAGACATTCCGATCAGACTCGGTATCCCGGTACAACAAGACATTTCGACAGGGTAAAACTAAACCAGCAACACCGCCCGATGTGCCGACATCCTGATGGGAGCTGCACATATCTCGTTCTCAGGGCAACACCGGATGAGACATCCTACGAGTAAAACCAGCCCTCAAGTTTCCCCGAGGTGGCCCCGCAGTCTACTCAGTTCGGACCAACACTTAGACAAGCACTGGCCCGGGGGGGTTAAAATAAGATGACCCTCGGGATGCGCGACTCCCAAGGGAAAAAAGGCTAGGTGGCAAATGGTAAAACCAATGTTGGGCATTGCTGGAAAAGCTTTACTTAAGGCGAACTGTCAAGGGGTTCCCATTATAGCCCAACCGCGTAAGGGCGCAAAATCCGGGAACATAACACCGATATGACGGAAAACTAGGGTGGCAAGAGTGGAACAAAACACTAGGCATAAGGCCGAGCCTTCCACCCTTTACCAAGTATATAGATGCATTAATTAAATAAGATATATTGTGATATCCCAACAAGTAAACATGCTCCAAAAAGGAAACAACATCTCCATGTTCCAACAAAGAACAAACTTCAATCTTCACCTGCAACTAACAACGCTATAAGAGGGGCTGAGCAAAGCGGTAACATAGCCAATCAACGGTTTGCTAGGACATGGTGGGTTAGAGGTTTGACATGGCAATTGGGAGGCTGACAAGCAAATGGTAGGCATCGTAGCATTGGCATGGCAAGAGCGAGCAAACTAGCATAGCAAAGATAGTAGTGATTTCAAGGGTATGATCATCTTGCCTGAAATCCTGCAAGGAAGAAGAACGAGTCCATGAAGAAGATAAACGGACGTAGACGAATGGATCCTCACAACACGACGTTACCGGAACCAACCCGAAGAAGAAACACCGGAAAGAAGCAAACAATCATGGTAAACAACCAACACATCAACATGGCATGATGCACAAACGAGTATGATGCATGTCCGGTTTAATGAAGCATGGCATGGCAAAGGGCCCAAACAATCCTACAAATTAGTGGAGCTCAATATGCAACGGGTTGCATATTGACGAAACACCACATCAATTATTTAGTTCGATCTCGTTTATGTACCCAACAATATTAAATGTTGATTAACATGGCAAGGGGTGAAACAAATGAAAACTACCTATCTAGGCAAATTTAAATGAGGCCGGAAGCAACGAACAACAATTCCGGAAACTCGTCATATGCTTATATTAGGTTTGGTACTGTTCTTCCCTAAACATAATTTTAGAGTTGTTAAACATGCAAGATGAGGCCACCATGTTAAACTAGGCAAAATTCTACCCCATTCACATATAAAGTTTATTAAAAACGGAGCTACGGTTATTTAGTTATGAATTAAATCATTTTAGCATGGCATAGGAGCAAATTAATGCAAACAACATTTTAAATATTTCAAACATAGCTGAAAGTTGGATATTATTAATCTACACAAAATTCTGAGCAAGTTTCATATATAAAACATTTTAATCCGATGTACGGTTCATGAGTTATTAAATGCATGAACATGAGGGTCTAATCTGTAAAACTGGAAATCCCTGGAATAATTGGACAAATTCGCAGACATTGAAAAAAACATGATCGGGCTGAAACTGGGCAAGCCCAACAGAGAAAAAAACAAAAAGGTGGGCGCTGGGGCGGCTCACCCTGGGCCTTGGCCCATCTGCAGAGAGAGGCCGGTGGATCTGGCGAAGGAAGCTGGGGAGGAGGCCGAGCGAGGCTGGACCGCGGGGAGGACGATTGGGCCGGCCCACACGGGCGCGGTCAACGGAGGGAGCTGGGCTGGGCCTTGGGGCACGGCGCGTTGGGCCGAACTCGGGCCGGCTGGAGCTGGGCCCAAGCGGGGAGGAGGCGCCTGTCGTCGTTCTCCTCTGGATCGAGGGAAAGCAGGGGGGCAGCGGCGCGTTTCCGGCGAGGTGGGGCGGCGCTCTCATGGTGGACTCCGGCGGAAGGCGGGGACGGAATGCGGTGGGAAGGATCCCATGGCGGGGGTTGACCTGCGAGGGAGAGAGAGGCCATGAGAGAGAGTAGCAGAGAGGAGGATGAGGCTGGACGGCGGCGCGGTTGACCTGGCGAAGCAGCTGGGCGACGCTCCGGCGAGGGTGGTCAGCGAGGCGGCCGGCGAAGGTCAGGCGAATGTCCGGCGAAGGAGCGGCGCGGGCACATGCCCATGGGCGGCGGTGGCGGCGACCGGGCCCGTGCGGGCCCGCGATGGGCTCCGCGGGCCGGCGCGGTGGGAGGCGGCGCGCGGGACACATGGCGGCGTGCGGTTGGATGAGGCGGCTGCGGAGCTGATGTGGCAAGCGCTGATTGGCTGGGGTGAGGTGGCGGGAGTGAGCGGACATGTCCGGCGCGTGCGGACGCGTCCGGATGCGCGGTGGAAGAAGAAGACTAGGGTTTCATCCGAAATTTCGGGGAGGGGTGCTCTTTTATAGGTAGAGGGAGCTAGGAGAGTCCAAATGAGGTGCGGTTGTCGGCCACGCGATCGTGATCGAACGCTCTAGATGATGGGGCAGAGTTAGGTGGGTTTTGGGCCAAAATGGAAGGGTGTTGGGCTGCAACACACACGAGGCCTTTTCGGTCCCTCGGTTAACCGTTGGAGTATCAAACGAAGTCCAAATGGTACGAAACTTGACAGGCGGTCTACGGGTAGTAAACCAAGGCCGCTTGGCAAGACTCGGTCCAATCCGGAAATGTTTAATCCCCACACATGAAAGAAAGGTAGAAATGACCACCGGAGGAGAATGGAACGCCGTATTGCAAAACGGACAACGGAGAAAATGCTCGGATGCATGAGACGAACACGTATGCAAATGAAATGCGCATGATGACATGATATGCAATGCATGACACACAAGGAATGACAAGGCAACACCAACGAATAACTGAACGACACCTGGCACATCGGTCTCAGGGCGTTACAACACTCCACCACTATGAGAGGATCTCGTTCCGAGATCTAGAATGGCACCGGAGGGAAAACGGAGGAGAAAGAGAAGAGGGAAACTAAGTTGCTTCTTTGACAAACGAGTGAAACCAAGAACCTTGCAAGGTTGAACAAATTCGATAAAAGAACACAACGAAGGTGAACGAAGTTGAAAACACTCCGTTAGAAAAGAGGGACAAAGAACATTGTGAAAAACCTTGAGGTTGAAGGGCAAGATATATATATAGAAAAGAAACACTCCGGTTAAGACAAGATAGAGAAGGAATAAGACTGATATAATTTGGACAGCACTCCAGTTGAGAAGGGATGCAAAATTTGATAAGATGAGAGAGCCCGAAAGAAAAACACGACACTCCGGTTGAATGGATAAGCAAAGAAAAGAATACTATCATGACAAAACAAGAAGATGGGTAGAAGAGAGCAACATCACAATGCCTCCGGAACAAACGAATAGAAGATAGACAGCTGAGACAGGGGAATGGAGAAGAAAATGCCAACTTTTGCCATAAAAGAGCTTGAGAAGGCATCCTTAGAAGAAGGGTCGAACGGAGTTGTTGTGAAAACCCACAACGAAAAGAATAAGCTTGATATGGTCTTGTGAAATGCATCTCAACTTATGAGGTGACAACCTGCCAAACAAGATTGGATTGACAAGAATAAGAAGACGAGAAACTATCTCACCAAGAGGATAAAGAAGAACTTGGGTCCTTTATAAACAACATAGATAGCAACAAGCCATAGGGAAGGCTTTAGGTGAAGTATAACCCAAGATAACTCCAATGGCAAGATTGATGAATTTAAAATACCTCATTCTTAACAACGTGTGAATCATGAAACATGAACTCAAATTATCAAGAATGACATAATACCATCTCCAATGATACGGAAGAAAGAATTGCACTCCGGATTACAATATGAAGAAAGCTTGAGCTCCCTAGAAATGAATCTTGATGAAAACTTTGAGAAGGAATTAAATCCTTGATGAATCCATCATGTAGAACCTTCATGAAGAACTCCGGTAATAAAAGAATGATCCGAAATAGTTGAATGATGAAAAGAATAAGATTGAAGCCTCGCAATGATTTATATAGAGATCTCCGTGATAATTAGAGCTTGGAACTCCGGGAAAGAAAGATGAGCACTTGAAAACAAGAATAAGTATGATGAGCCACTCCGGAAAACAGGCATTAAATAAACTCGATGAAACAAGAATAAGAATTACATTAAGCGTATCCTTCACCAGTTAAATTGATGACAAACAACGGCTTCCACATATTACTTATTCTCTTTGAAAGGATTAAGATAGATATAGCATAAACTCAATGGACCACCGGTAGGATTTGAAAGAACAAAAGAATGCATTGATATGATAACGAATGACGAGAGCTCTTGAATGAACCACCGTAAGAATTTAAATGAACGAAGTAAAGATAAGGAAATATCGGGAAGAATTAGAAAATAAACGAAGATGCTTGAGAGAATTTCGATCCATGAGAACGAAGAGATCACGAGCTGATTAAAGATCACTTGAATAAAGCATCGGTAAAATCGTTTAATGATTACTGAAAGCTGAGAATGAATAAATCTGAAATGATGGAATCCGGATGAACAAACTGAAAAGGCTCCTGAATTGCTCTGGATGGATAAAAAGAATTCTCACAATCGAACAATTATGAGAGGATGGCAACAGGCTAGAATCACGAATCTTGAAGAGAATGGAGCAAGATTGAGAGAAAAAATCTTCTTCGGTCTACAAATCCCCGAGAATGACGACGGAAACACCACCAAGAATTATTGAGGCACACCAGAATGAAGAATGGAAAAGTTGAGCCAACGATGAAAAGAATTTGAAAGGTTTAGGAGATGGCATTTGACTGATGATAACTCATTCTTACGTCAAACTTCGAAAAGAATTTTAAGGATATCTCCGGGAGAATTAGGAGAGTCAGGTAAGATCCTGGGAAAAGACCTGTGGGTTAGGGCCCACTCAAAAGGAACACTGTAGAACGATTTCAAAGAGAGATTGCACCGGTTGAATTTAAATGGCTTGAATGAGATAACATCCTTGAAAGAGCTTGAACGAAAGCAGAGTGTAAGCACGAATCTTCGGGATAACTTGAGCACTCCGGAACAATTGAATAGCCAGAAGTGAATGATTAAGAATTGCACCGGCCGGAGGAGGTATTGAAATGAGAAAAGGGTAAGATGAACAACACTTGACTTGAAACCACCGGAGAAGAAAGAGAACGAACAATGATGAACTTGAGGCTCCGTTAGTATCTTCATGAGAATCACCGGATAAGAATATTGATAGAAAAAGAATGGAGAGACTTCACAAAAATAAAAGGATACTTGATCAAGAAATCTTAATCCTTGGAGAAAACAAAGGGAGGGAGGGTGAGAAAAACAAAGACAATTTGGAATGGATGAAACGAACACCGTTGAGAAGAAGTGATAATTGATCTTGCGGTTGTTGAAATGATTGTATCCACTTGAAGAGAAAACACGCCGGTTGAAAAGAATTTTAGATGACAATCTCGATGACCAAGAAGGATTAGTATTCACATAGGAGTATGAGAACACCATTTGGGGAAGGTATGGAATCAACATTTGACTTCGAAGCAACTCGAATACCACAACTCAAAACAAAAACAAAGGGTTGGCTTGCGGAATAAGCCAGAACAAACATATGATAGAGATTTTGTTCGAAGTTTTCGTGGTGGGGCCTACACGGGCTCGATCATACAGCACCATCATGTACAAGGCAGTGCACATGTCATACGGAGCGTCCCCGAGTCGGCAT
The DNA here is from genome assembly GCF_003073215.2 of Triticum urartu. Taxonomy (NCBI): domain Eukaryota; kingdom Viridiplantae; phylum Streptophyta; class Magnoliopsida; order Poales; family Poaceae; genus Triticum; species Triticum urartu. The sequence continues at coordinate 367,005,439 of NC_053026.1, read as the reverse complement.
AGCCAAGGACTCTTTAAGACACAACGAGACCACTGTAAAATCGACCGTGAATAGGCGGACCACTAGACGTCGAACCCCAATTTCATATCATACATCCGTCGGAAAGATATCCTAAGAGCTACTTGAATTCCCACCTATGAAACTCCCGAAATTTTCCGGTTATGCAATCAGGTGTTGGGGATACAGGGGAAGCATAATATCTCACCCAAATCTAGCAAATCCTACATCCAGCTGTATCCATCCTTCAACACATAACCAAGAAACCTTCGGAAACCATCTACCTCAACCTTCGAAAAGCATCCGTTATACAAGTTATGGCGATACTCCCGAACTCCCGCCCCAGTACTGGGTGGCGTCGAGGTTATCTCACCAACGAACTGCATAAAAGAGATTTTCGATGTCGGTGTACTAAACTCAGGTATTCCAAAAGTGCAACGATAAAATTATGACGACAACACCTCAGAGCTCAACTCCCCGGGACACTTCCACTAAACCCCTGACAGGAGGCACCAAGACAATGTTCTCATCATAAAACCATCGGAACGATTCCAAGATACCCGCGTGATCCTAAATTTTTTTTAGTGAAATTTGAGAAGAGAAGAGTCAAAACTCTACGTCAGAATGCCTTACCAGAGCGATGAGGAGACTGGGAAGTAAAAAGAATTCCTAAACTCTCCGATATATAATTCCTAATGACTCAAAACATTTTTCTAGACACAACTCGGCCGCTAATAACGATCAATCAGTGGGGGCTCCTAAGGTCGGGGAAGGCTCTGATACCAACTTGTAACACCCTCGATGCGACTATATCTCCCACGTGTCGAGGCACGACTTAGAGGCATAATCGCATTGAAGGCATATGTCGCAAGTGAGGTAATCTTCACACAACCCATGTAATACATAAGGGAAAGAGATACATAGTTGGCTCACAATCGCCACTTCACACAATTACATGAATAAACATTACATCAATCAAATACACTCATGGTCCGACTACGGAACCAAAATAAAGAAGAACCCCAAATGCGACAAAGGTCCCCGATCGACCCCAACTGGGCTCCGCTACTGATCAACTAGAACGAAACAACACAAAGGATAAGATCTTCGTCGAGCTCCTCCTGAGCTTGGTTGCGTCATCTGCACGGACTCATCGGCACCTGCAAGCTGGTTTTGGAAGTATCTGTGAGCCACGGGGACTCAGCAATCTCGCACCCTCGCGATCAAGACTATTTAAGCTTATGGGTAAGGTAAAGGTATGAGGTGGAGCTGCAGCAAGCGACTAGCATATATGGTGGCTAACATACGCAAATGAGAGCGAGAAGAGAAGGCAAAGCACGGTCGATGAAGGTATGATCAAGAAGTGATCCTGGACTATCTACGTCAAGCATAACTCCAACAACCGTGTTCACTTCCCGGACTCCGCCGGAAAGAGACCATCACGGTTACACACGCGGTTGATTCATTTTAATTAAGGTCGACTTCAGGTTTTCTACAATCGGACATTAACAAATTCCCATCTGCCCATAACCGCGGGCACGGCTTTCGAAAGTTCAAATCCCTGCAGGGGTGTCCCAACTTAGCCCATGACAAGCTCTCACGGTCAACGAAGGAATAGACCTCCACCCGAGACATTCCGATCAGACTCGGTATTCCCGGTACAACAAGACATTTCGACAGGGTAAAACTAAACCAGCAACACCGCCCGATGTGCCGACATCCTGATGGGAGCTGCACATATCTCGTTCTCAGGGCACACCGGATTGTCTAAACTTCCGGTAGGCCAGCCCAGAGTTGCCCCTGGTAGCCACCGGCGGCTGACAGTTTGGACCAACACTTAGACAAGCACTGGCCCGGGGGGTTAAAATAAGATGACCCTCGGGATGCGCGACTTCCCAAGGGAAAAAGGCTGGGTGGACAAATGGTAAAACCAAGGTGGGGCATTGCTGGAAAAGCTTTACTTAAGGCGAACTGTCAAGGGGGTTCCCATTATAGCCCAACCGCGTAAGGGACGCAAAATCCGGGAACATAACACCGATATGACGGAAACTAGGGCGGCAAGAGTGGAACAAAACACCAGGCATAAGGCCGAGCCTTCCACCCTTTACCAAGTATATAGATGCATTAATTAAATAAGATATATTGTGATATCCCAACAAATAAACAATGTTCCAACAAGGAACGAACTCCATGTTCCAACAAGGAACAAACTTCAATCTTCACCTGCAACTAACAACGCTATAAGAGGGGCTGAGCAAAGCGGTAACATAGCCAATCAACGGTTTGCTAGGACATGGTGGGTTAGAGGTTTGACATGGCAATTGGGAGGCTGACAAGCAAAAGGTAGGCATCGTAGCATTGGCATAGCAAAGAGCGAGCAAACTAGCATAGCAAAGATAGTAGTGATTTCGAGGGTATGATCATCTTGCCTGAAATCCCGCAAGGAAGCAGAACGAGTCCATGAAGAAGACAAACGGACGAAGTTGAACGGATCCTCACAAACTCGACGTTTCCGGAACCAACCCGAAGAAGCAACACCGGAAAGAAGCAAACAAACATGGTAAACAACCTTCACATAATCATGGCAAGATGCACAAACAAGTATGATGCATGTCCGGTTTAATGATACATGTCATGGCAAAGTGCACAAGCAATCCTACAAATTAAGTGGAGCTCAATATGCATCGGGATGCATATTGACAAAACACCACATCAATTATTTAGTTCGATCTCGTTTAGGTACCCAACAATATTAAATGTTGATTAACATGGCAAGGGGTGAAGCAAATAAAAACTATCTATCTAGGCAAATTTAAATGAGGCCGGAAACAACGAACAACATTTCCGGAAACTCCTCATGTGCATATATTAGGTTTGGTACTGTTCTGCCCTAAACATAATTTTAGAGTTGTTAAGCATGCAAAATAAGGCCAACATGTTAAACTAGGAAAAATTCTACCCCATTTACATATAAAGATTATTAAAATCGGAGTTACGGTTATTTAGTTATGAATTAAATCATTTTAGCATGGAATAGGAGCAAATTAATGCAAACAACATGTTAAATATTTTAAACATGGATGAAAGTTTGATATTATTAATCTACACAAAATTCTGAGCAAGTTTCATATATAAAACATTTTAATCCGATGCACGGTTAGATGAGTTATTAAATGCATGAACATGAGGGTCTAATCTGTAAAACTGGAAATCCCTGGAATAATTGGACAAATTCGCAGACACTGAAAAAAACATGATCGGGCTGAAACTGGGCAAGCCCAACAGAGAAAAAAACAAAAAGGTGGGCGCTGGGGCGGCTCACCCTGGGCCTTGGCCCATCTGCAGAGAGAGGCCGGCGGATCTGGCGAAGGAAGCTGGGGAGGAGGCCGAGCGAGGCTGGACCGCGGGGAGGACGATTGGGCCGGCCCACGCAGGCGTGGTCAACGGAGGGAGCTAGGCTGGGCCTTGGGGCGCGGCGCGTTGGGCCGAACTCGGGCCAGCTGGAGCTGGGCCCAAGCGGGGAGGAGGCGCCTGTCGTCGTTCTCCTCTGGATCGAGGGAAAGCAGGGGGGCAGCGGCGCGTTTCCGGCGAGGTGGGGCGGCGCTCTCACGGTGGACTCCGGCGGAAGGCGGGGACGGACTGCGGCGGGAAGGATCCCATGGCGGGGGTTGACCTGCAAGGGAGAGAGAGGCCATGAGAGAGAGTAGCAGAGAGGAGGATGAGGCTGGACGGCGGCGCGGTTGACCTGGCGAAGCAGCTGGGCGACGCTCCGGCGAGGGTGGTCAGCGAGGCGGCCGGCGAAGGTCCGGCGAATGTCCGGCGAAGGAGCGGCGCGGGCACATGCCCGTGCGTGGCGGTGGCGGCGACCGGGCCCGTGCGGGCCCGCGATGGGCTCCGCGGGCCGGCGCGGTGGGAGGCGGCGCGCGGGACACATGGCGGCGCGCTGTTGGATGAGGCGGCGGCGGAGCTGATGTGGCAAGCGCTGATTGGCTGGGGTGAGGTGGCGGGAGTGAGCGGACATGTCCGGCGCGTGCGGACGCGTTTGGATGCGCGGTGGAGGAAGAAGACTAGGGTTTCATCCGAAATTTCGGGGAGGGGTGCTCTTTTATAGGTAGAGGGAGCTAGGAGAGTCCAAATGAGGTGCGGTTTTCGGCCACGCGATCGTGATCGAACGCTCTAGATGATGGGGCAGAGTTAGGTGGGTTTTGGGCCAAAATGGAAGGGTGTTGGGCTGCAACACACACGAGGCCTTTTCGGTCCCTCAGTTAACCGTTGGAGTATCAAACGAAGTCCAAATGGTACGAAACTTGACAGGCGGTCTACGGGTAGTAAACCAAGGCCGCTTGGCAAGACTCGGTCCAATCCGGAAATGTTTAATCCCCACACATGAAAGAAAGGTAGAAATGACCACCGGAGGAGAACGGAACGCCGGATTGCAAAACGGACAACGGAGAAAATGCTCGGATGCATGAGACGAACACGTATGCAAATGAAATGCGCATGATGACATGATATGCAATGCATGACACACAAGGAATGACAAGGCAACACCAACGAATAACTGAACGACACCTGGCACATCGGTCTCAGGGCGTTACACTTGTATGCTTTTAATGACTTGAGACTATCAAACATGACATGCAGTGGTCAGTTTGTTGCACAAGAACATATACATCTCTTTTTATCCATTTTCATGACAAGTATCTTTGGACGGAGGGAGTAGAAAACAGAGTTGGTGATGATGGTGTGCGTGCCATCCTGCAATATAGGCCGTCGGATTTATAAAGGATAGGAAAGAAACTATGGCAATTTTGCAAAGATATACCCACACGTCTCTCCATGTTCGCAAATAAGGCCTTCCCTCGTTCAATCTTTTCTCTCACAAGATAAACTACTCATACAAATGCATCTTGATGTTCCGTGCAACGCACGGGCAGCTAGCTAATTTCTTTTAAAATAGTTGCTGCGATAATTGGGTTGAAGTGATATATTTTATGTCTGCCCCGAATGATTTCAGATTCACTAATAGTAATGAAGAAAAGGTTGCCTTGTTAATTAACAGAAAACAAGGTGAAAACTATCACATGAGGCCGGTAAAAACAAGGCACACTGGGTTCAGCGTCATCGTCACTATAGCTGTGCGCGCGCATGAGAATTCTACATATCGAGGGGGCTACCGAGCGAGGCACCGAGACATAATGTTTGAGAGAGAAACCAATTGACAGATTATGATCAGATCGAGTTGTGACCCTTCTGCTGTCATTGTTGGGGGGGAGGGAGAGAAAGACATATCGAGAGTGTGCGTGTGTGTGTGTGTGTGTTTGAAACAGGAGTAGATAGATTATTATCAAGATCGATTTGCCACCCTACTCCTTCGGTGCCGGGTAGTGTGTGTGTGTGTGTGTGTGTATGTTTGAGAGAGAATCCAGTCGATAGATTAGTATCAAGATCGAGGTGTCACCCTACTCCTTCGGTGTTGGGAAGTGTGGGTGTGTGTGGGGGGGCAGTGACAATCACATATCTCTACTCTTATAAAAAACAGAGTTGGTGATGATGGTGTTCCTGCCATCCTGCAATATAGGCCATCCGATTTATATCCGGCGGAAAGGAAGGAAACTATGGCAATGTTGCAAAAAGATACCCACACCCCTCTCCGCATTTGCAAATAAGGCATTCCCTCATTCATCCTTTTCTCCCACAAGATAAACTTCTCATAGAAATGCATCTTGATGTTCCGTGCAACGCATGGGCATCTTGCTAGTAGGGAGAAGGAGTTTGTGTGACACATATATAGCTATATTAAGGTATAGGTAGATAGCATATGTGTGAGAGACATTATTATACTTTGAGACATTAGTGGTTGTGGGTGGGCGGAATTAAAGGGGTGGGCGTGTTAGACATAGGGAGCGTGTGTGTTTCTGTGTGAGAGACTTGTAGGACGGGGTAGAAAGACAAATTTAACCCAGACGGAGGGAGAGAAATACACGAAGTGCGCATGTGTGATTCCGATGCCCACAGGGAAATGAGATATGTATGCTGTGAGAGAGATTGCACAATTCATTCACGTATCACTATCTAGCGATCGCGGACGTGCATCGCTTGAACCTAAGTCAATATCTACTTCGTATCGTGGCCAAAGGTACAATATCGATTCAACACTATAAAGATTGGACACTCACATATCACATTTTTTTCTATTTAAATAAACCTTTTCAGTTGTGCATGCCAAAGTTACAGTGATGTTTCTTCAAACAACCAATGTAGCTATCATGTACATGCACCATTGTTACTCTTGCATTCAAATTCATTAGTCTTGGATGATTTATGTTTCTATTTTGCAGTAATATATGTAATATTCATATATGAATTCAATGGGTACGCAATTTATGAAATGGAGGCTATGTAATCATATGAGGTAACACTTTTAAGTAGCTGACTACAATATCCATTTCTTTTTGTGCGCCTCTACACTAACACGTCAATGCATTATGTTTAAAGTAAATAACCAATGGCACTAAATTATCTATTTACACAAGAAATACATAGGCTGAGTGTTTGATCCCTTTTTTGTGAACACGCCACTACACCCGTACGATTGGCCGCGCCCGTGTGAATGTCCAAGTTATCGGCGCATCATCCCGAGTTATTGTCTTTTTTCTGGGGTGGACTTCACACCAGTTATTAACTGCTGACGCGTGCCCCATGTACACAGTCTAGCATGACCTTCCCGCTAGAACGGTCCTAAATTAGTTGAAACTGGATACGAACGATCCCGCGGGCGGCAAAATCTCCCGCCTCCTTCTGAAATTTCCGCCACCTCAGTCTTTAGCATGCGAAATCCCCCTTTTGTCCTTGGTGCACGGAGACCAACAGTTACAATACCGCCCTCATCTACATGATAGGTCGAAGCTGCTTTGGTAACTTCCGGTACCCCCACTACACGGCACCCCCATTTCCTCTCCCCCTCCCACAAAAACGACTAACTCCACAGCACCAGAGCATCTTACATCATGCCGTCCGTACTTCATCACCCTTTCTCCCCTCGCCTCTCGAAACCCTAGACTACTCATCCACCGGCGTACCATAGCCCATTCACTACCAGCGGCGTCCACCTCACTGGATCTGCTTCTGCGACCGCATCTACCCCTCCCACCTACCCTAGAAACAAGTAAACTGCTCATCCAGCACTGTACCACATCCCATTCAATGTCGGCCTTGTCCACGGCGCCGGATCTGCTTCGTCGGTACTCTCGTCAACCGTCGCGCATCTGCAGCGGCTCATTCATACTCCCCACCGGAGACGCTTTGTCCACACCGCCCGGAGCCACCCCATCGACGCCCCCGTCGATGGCCTCTGATCCTCTTCGTCGACACCTTCCTCAACCCTACTGGAGCCGCTTTGCCGACACCATCATCAACCCTACCGGAGTAGCTTCGCCTATACCATTCTCAACCCTACCGGGGCCGCTTTGCCAACTCACAAGTCCACGGCCTCAGATCCGCTTCCTCGCACCCTCATCCAACCTACCGGAGCAGCTTCTGATGCCCCGTCCAAGGCCGCAGATCTGCATCGTCGACACCACCCTTAACCCAACCACCGGAGCAGCTTCTAACACCCCGTCCACGGCCGCAGATCCGCATCATCGACACCATCCTTAACCCAACCACCGGAGCAGCTTCTGACGCCCCGTCCACGGCCGCAGATCCGCGTCATCGACACCATCCTTAACCCAACCACCAGAGCAGCTTCACCTACGCCCTCGTCCACGGCCACAGATCCGCTTCGCCCACACCGTAGTCCACCCTACCGGAGCCGCTCCACAAACACCCTACTCGACGGTTCTAGATCTCCTTACCGGACCCCGACAGCCGGCACAGCGTCATCACCCTCAACGTTTCTAACCTGATTCCCACCGTCTGGAGAGATGCCAAGCACCCGCCACGGCCTAGGTACTTCTCACCTTTAAATCCGTCCAACATCACCTGCCCGATGTACTTCAAATATACTAACCGGTTGCTGTTACCTTTTATGCAGCTGGCAAAAACTACAAGGACGATGTTTCTTCTGGATCTAACGGCTTGACCAACCAAGATCCTGGACCGAGGCATTGCTATGATCTGGTTAGCGCGTCTCTCTCTCTCTTGTATTGTTCTATGCCTGCCAGCGTGCTTTGCTAGGATTTTTGACCGGTAATCCCTTTGTGCAGACAATGATTTCTACTACTGGCTGCTAAATTAGATATGTAGATGTCATACATGATACTACCTCGTACCTCCGTTCCTAAATATAAGTCATTCTAGAGATTCCACTATAGGCTACATTCGGAGCAAAATGAGTGAATCTACACTCGAAAATGGATCTATATACATCTGTATGTGGTCCATACTGGAATCTCTACAAACACATATATTTAGGAACAGGGGTAGTACATTACACAAAATCGTAGGTAGCATGTAGGAATTCCAGTGCACTACATTAGGCTCCCTTAGAGTGCCTGCTAGTCCAGCATACAGAGTCATGGCTAGTTTATGGTATGCACACAATCGTTAATTGGTGGTTTAAATACGCGCAAGGGATATGCAACGTAGTATCATGTAGAGATGTCTGAAATTAGCCGTGTCAACTTGCAGATAGGGTTACACAATGAAAAAGTACAATATGTATGTGGCAATTTTATGGAACATCGCAAAAAAAGGAGAGGCAGCGGTGAGCCTATACAGTGTGCTATGGTACGTCACTCCTCCATTGCAATCATCGTGACATGTTATTTGTATGCCAGTTCTATTAGCCAAGTTTCTTAGGGACAGTTATTACGAGTTATCCTAAGAAAATAAGCACCTGTGAATATAAGCTCCATGTAATAAGCCAACTAGTTCTTTTCATTGCGTTTTTAGTTTATCTTTGGTATGATCAGTGGAATGTCTAGATTGCATTATTTTTTTCATTTTGCTGCCCATATGGAAATTAATTTGACTTGCAAACATCACAAATTGAACCCAATGCAATAATTAATATGATAGGAAAACAGACCATCACTATTTGCTCAAAATGCAAATACAAAGATACCATCTACTTGGCACAATCTACTTTGGTCAATGTTTTCCATAAAGATCCCATTGCCTAATTTAAACGAAGAACGCATGACCCACATTTAAATGAAGAACAATTATTTATTGAAATTCGGTGGTCCAAGTGGCTGGTTATTATCGTATAGCAGCACCACCTGAAAGCATCATATAGCAGCAGTAGTAGCAGCAGCTCATAGCAACTCATCACACAGCAGCAGCAGTCTACAATTCATCATATACCAGCAGCAGCTCATAGCAATTCATCATATAGCAGTAGTAGGAGCATCTCATAGCAATTCATCATATAGCAGCTGCAGGAGCAGCTCATAGCAATTCATCATATGGCAGCAGCAGGAGCAGCTTGTATCAACTCATCATATAGCAGCAACAGCAGCTCATAGCAATTCAACATATAGCAACAACAGCAGCTCATAGCAACTCATCATACAGCAGCAGCTTATAGCAATTCATCATATAGCAACAGCAGGAGCAGCTCATAGCAATGCATCATATAGCAGCAGTAGAAGCAGCTCATAGAAATTCATCGTATAGTGGATCAGAATGAAAATTTGGCAAAAAAAGCAGAGGAGATCCTCACCTTGTTGGATGAGCTCATCCTTCAACAGCACCTCATGGCCATGGCCTGGGGGGAGGGGAGGGGGAATAAGGTGCCTTCTGCCGCAGTGTGGCATCAGCCGTAGTTGTGCAGCGCCCGCCGGAGTAGTGCGTTGGACGAACAACAGTGGAGCAGCTGCTGGAGACCATGAGAATGAGGGGCGGCGCCAGAGGGAGGAGCAGCCAGGGAGATTTGCCCCTACCCGCCGGCCATGTAGCCTAGCTGGACATAGCATCGTCGAGGACCAGGCCAGATGGGACCAGTGGCGACGGCTCGCTGGAGGAACCCTAGTGCTGCAGGCAGGGGATCGAGGTAGAGGGAAAGGGGAGAGGAGATGCAAGCAGGCAGGGCAATGAATGCTTGCGTATTTGTTTTTACTTGAGGGTCAGGTGTGACACGGGCGTCAGCAGTTGCATTTTGAGTGTAATATAGGCAGACAACAGAGTCATTTCACTATTCCCCTTCCCTTCAATTTTTAGTGAGGTTCTACCCGAAACACCCCCTCCAAAGCGAAATTAGTTAAGCCCAAGCCCATAACTCAAAAATGACTTCTTTACATCTTTGATGGCTTATTTTGACAATATGCCCTGAAAAGGCGGAATCGAACTGGCCCTTAACCTGCAATTCAATTGTGCGTGCAATGATGAATCACTCCTGCCTGCTATCTGTACATTTAGGCATCATCATACATGGCATAACCTAATACATGTGCATTGCATTGTAGAATCTGGAATATGCAATGTTTATGTTAGTTCATACGTTGCACATGATGTTCAAATGCCCCTTAAATATGGTCAGTCAAGTGATGGTTTTTAAGCCTCCTTCTTTGCTTCTTTTCTTGATATGTAAGATTTGCTCACACATCTGTTCAATTGCTTGTTCGCATCAGCTAGCCATACTAGGACTGTTTGCTTTGATTACTTGCTGTTCTTGACCTAACACTCTAACAGAGCTTGCCAACGATTTAAACACTAAGGGCTGCTGTAGTGGGGCCTTGTCTAACTCATAGGTGACATAAAGGTTTGGCTGTACACTACAGTAGGCTCTCCAAGAGTACCTGGAGATCCAGTTTGAAGGTATGCCTAGTTTTTACATAGTGCAGACATAGTAAATGCTCATTTCATTGTGTGCAAGTGCAAGAGATGTGGCATGTTTCATTATGTGGTGTTGTTTTGTTATAATCTCATCCTTTTGTGTTCACAGACTAGAAAGTATGCATATTTATCTTCCAAGGAGACGAGTAACTAGTTTGTGTCACTTTGCAGAGGGGGTGCAATGAAGATAAGATTGAGGATTTCCAAGTACAAGATGTTAGGAAGGAGCCTTGCAAGAGAAGTAGGAGCTGCGCTGAGCCTCTTCAACCTGCTAAGGTAAGTCACTGTATGCAACTCAACAGTTCAATTCCTTGTTTGTTTCAGGCATAGTTAATTTTCTCTTTTCAATTGCTTTATTTGTCCTTAGTTAATGAGATGCCCAAATAATCATGCCTGATGTTCGGTACTTGTATCACAATTAGTTGACATAATTAAAGGCCTTACCATTTAATTACTCTGTCGAAGTGTGCCTAAAGCTTTGAAGTCTATTAACCAACTATTATTGCATGAGGCTCACAATCTAGTTTATACTACGCTAATGATTGCATAGTTTTGCCTGTTGTAGTATGTTTGTATGAAACCCTCTGATGTTCATTATGCTCCCTAAGACTTTAATTGAGGCACAGAATGGCCAACTGCTTGCTTACTTATACACAACGTGCTGTCTAAATTTATAACTTGTCTGTGTTTTCGATTGGGCCCCAACATCATGCTCCTCTAGTGAGCTAAGAGGGATTTCTGTATGCAGGCTGCACAGACTATCTTTTTTATAATTTTTAAAATATCACCTGCTTATGCTTCATGACGTGTAACATTACATTTTTTGAAAGTGACGTGTAACATTATTGTTAGTCTTGTTTTTCCATGTAGTACAAAATAGTGTCTTGTTCGCTTCACTGTTGTAACTATATTTTTGCCCTAGTCATGTGTACTTACAGAAACATTTCAGGATGAAGTGACATCAACACAAAGATCTGCGAGCAGTGCGGCATGGCCGTTACCGAATGATTATGGATTGGAATTGGAATGTGCTAATGTTCTCAAGCATCAACTAGAGGTGGCAAGACAACGTGTACATGATTGTCAACGTATAATCAACAAGTTGAGACTGGACATGCAGGTATTAGATGCAGGAGTCAAAAAAATGAAACACGACACTGAGGTAACCATGAAGGAATTGGAGATTTTGCAGACTGAAATTTGTGTTATCTGAATCCGGCCAATCCTATATTCTGAAGAGATTATAGTTCAAATGGAGTTAAGTTGATGTGCGTCCATGATGTATGAGCTGTATTTGCCTAGTGTATGTAATTTGCTATTTGTGTATGCTTTATTATCACCTGTGCCGAACCATAATGCCAAGTGGGTATAATCGGCTCTAATTTCTTTATTGTATAGTGTAGGATTATTCTACCTTTCTATGCCTTGATCTCTTTGTTGTATAGTGTATGCTTGTTGGAGGTGATAGTATTGAGTAGGATAATTCTTTGAATATGCTATATAATTCAAACGGGGGCCAACTCGCCTGACCATGGCCCTTCACGGGCCGTCGGATCCATGGGCCTTCTACGTCTCGTAGGATCCATGGGCCTTCTACGTCTCGTAGGATCCATGGGCCTTCTACGTCTCGTCGGATCCATGGGCCTTGTACGTCTCGTAGGATCCATGGGCCGCCGACTCATTTATGGGTCTTGTACGGGCCTTTAATGGGTTGTAGACAGGCCTTTAATGGAAATCGTATGTTTTATGGGCTGACCATAACGGGCCATTAATAGGCTGTATTTGGTGATGCTATGAAAATGACCCAACAGACTCACGGGCCGACTGTAACGACGGGCTGAATTTGGCCCACAAGCAGAAAATGACAGTAACATGCCGTAAGTAACCGAATGCTGCAAATGAGCCCAAGAATAAATGGACCCACAGAAGGCCGAAAGTTAACTTGGGCTGGAAACGGCCCAACGGAATAACGGGCCATTAATGGGTATAAAGTGACACACTATTCATTACGGGCCAGTTTCACCACGGGCCGTTAATGGGTGTGAAGTAATACACTGTTCATTACGGGCCAATTTCAGCACGGGCCGCTAATGGGCCAAGAGTTACAAAGGGCCTCATATGGGCCGAAAGACGTCATGGGCTATACATGGGCCAGAAGTGAAAACGGCCCAGAATCATATTGGATGGCCCAGATGATGCTACTGGGCCTAATTCGGATAGGGCATAACGGGCCTTGGGTTGGCGGGCTGTAAATGGGCTATATGCGAACAGGCCGTTAATAGGCTTTCCATGGGCCGGCCCGCCAGCTTTTGACCAAGTCAAACGGGCCGGCCTTTTCATAGGAATGGGCCACTGTTGGGTCATGCCATGTGTCGACGTATCATAGGCGCCTTCTGTCCAGTGAGTGGATGAAATCTGTCCCAACGATGAGCTGACACGTGTTTCCTCTAGCCAGTGATGATTTTACAGGTGGAAAATCCCCATTGGTCGGGGCTGTTAACGGGTTATCGGATCCAAAACCCGACCCGATAGCTTAACGGCGTCCCGTTACGGTGGATGCCATGTGTAGGTCACCCTTGACGAGAGCACTTCTGTGATGCGCGATTTATCGTCATGGAAGTGGACACTTCCGTGATGATAATTTTGGTAATGTCATGGAACACTTCTACGCAGCACAGGTATGACTATCTTGATTCTGTCATAAATTTGTCATGGATGTACATGCATGACAAAAAACGCGACCTACTGTGACAAACACGTATCATCACGGAAGTGTATTTTTTTGTAGCGAACCTGGGCCCCATGAGGGTGGAGGGCGCGCCTGGGGGGTAGGGGCGCCCCCCTACCTCATGCCTTCCTGGTAGCTTTCTTGACGTTCGTTCCAAAAATCACATTCCCAAAGGTTTCATTCCATTTGGACTCCTTTGATATTCTTTTTCTATGAAACTCTGAAATAGGCAAAAAATAGCAATTCTGGGTTGGGCCTCCAGTTTATAGGTTTGTCCAAAAATAATATAAAAGTGTATAATAAAGCCCAATAATGTGCAAAACAGAATATAATATAGCATGGAATAATAAAAAATTATAGATACGTTGGGGACGTATCAGGGTAGTAGTTTGCGCTTCGGGTAACTTTTGATTGGGCCCTCGAGGCCGTATTCCTTGGCTGCCAGGACATTAGTCCACCTATCGTTGATCAGATCTTGATCAGCTTGAAGCTGCTGCTGCTGCTTCTTTTTTAGGCTCCTTGCAGTGGCAATTAGCCGGCACTTAAAGCGCTCCTACTTGCGAGGTTCCTCAGACATGATAAAATCGTCGGTGCCGATGCTCACCTCATCCTCGGAGAGAGGAAGATAATTGCTATCCTCCAAGTCTTTGTTTTCAGCCTGTTCATCGGTGCTAACTTGCCCATCTTCCCGATCATCTTGTTCAGAGTTTTGCTCGACGGGGTTTTCTTGGTCTTCGGCATCGTCTGGAGTATTGTTGTCTTTCGTGCCGCTATTGTTGTCTTTGTTATGGCGTGATTTAGAGCGGCGCCGTTGGCGTTTTGGTTGTATCTCGGGAGGTTTATCCTCTATTGGATTTTTCTCATTATCGCCGTCACCCTCCTTGGGTGTATATCATATTGGGCCTGCTCTTCTCATACGAAGAGGTGGCCGTCCAGCGTCCGGTAAACAGTGGGTTTTGGGCCTGCTCTTCTCCAGCATCATCGTCCATACCGTCGATGTCTTCAGGGTCGTAATTGAGCATGTCAGTTAAGTCCTCGATAGTGGCGATGAAGTGGGTGGTGGGTGGGACGTAAAATTCCTCGTTCTCAGCCCCTAGTCCGGGCTAGGCGTAGTTCGGACGTTGCTCCTTCGTAATGACAAGGGATCGCATCAAGTCCAGTGACTCGCTTAAAGGCGAGGTTTGGCCAAGGAGAAGAGAATCCGTGGAGTACGGCGGGAAGGGGATTCCTCGGCTGAGCTCACACGATGTTGACTCCGAGAGTTCGGAGCCAGTATCCGGGGAGGAGTCCGGCTTTGTGATGGTTGCCGGCGACACTTCATCCTCCGGCTCCCCCGTACTGGGCTTAGTGGCCACAGATAGTTTGGCGGGTTTAGAAATCCCATCTTCGGACCTGGCGACGCGCTTCGGCTCTAAGGCCAGAGCGGAGGTTGGGGTTGTGAATCCTTAGAAGATCAAGTCTCCTCGGATGTTAGCGACATAATCCAAGTTTCCAAAACTAATCCGGTGAACTGGGGCGTAGTTGTCGATCTGCTCTAGATGGCCAAGCGAGTTGGCCCGCAGTACGAAGCCGCCAAACACAAAGATCTGACCGGGGAGGAAAACCTCCCCCAAGGCAGCATTGTTGTAGATGATTGATGGAGCCATCAAACCTTCTAGTGACGACACAGCGGAATTCTCAATGAAAGCACCAATGTTTGTGTCAAAACCGGTGGATCTCGGGTAGGGGGTCTCGAACTGTGCGTCTAAGGTCGATGGTAACAGGAGGCAGGGGAGATGATGTTTTAGCCAGGTTCGGGCCCTCTTGATGGAGGTAATACCCTACGTCCTGCTCGATTGATATTGATGAGTATGAGGATTACAAGAGTTGATCTACCACGAGATCGTTGTGGGTAAACCCTAGAAGTCTAGCTTGTATGATTATGATTGCCTCTACAGACTAAACCCTCTGGTTTATATAGACACCAGAGGGGCCTATGGTTGTACATAGTAGGTTTACAAAGGAAGGAATCTACATATCCGAACGCCAAGCTTGCCATCCACGCAAAGAGAGTCCCATCCGGACACGGGAGGAAGTCTTCTGTCTTGTATCTTCATAGCCCATTAGTCCTACCCATGTTACGTAGTCCGGACGCCCGAGGACCCCTTAATCCAGGACTCCCTCAATCCTCCGTTGAACGATTCAAGTGGATTGACTTGGCACATGTTCACGCATGTAGTTGAAACAAAATCAACATAGCCTCCACGATATTTATGTTCATGGTGAATTATATCATACTCATGCTTGCACTCAGTGTTGATTAATTTTAATGCTTGTTCATGACTGCTGTCGCTCTCTAGCTGGTCGCTTCCCAATCTCTTTCTAGCCTTCACTTGTACTAAGCGGGAACACTACTTGTGCATCCACTTCCATAAACCCCAAAAGTCATTCCACATGAGTCCACCATACCTTCCTATATGCGGTACCTTCCTGCCATTCCATGTAAATTTGTATGTGCCAAACTCTAAACCTTCAAATGAATTCTGTCTTGTATGCTCGAATAGCTCATGTATCAACTAGGGCTGTCTATATCTTCCATCCTAGGTGGGTTATTCTCAAGCGGAGTGGACTCCGCTCCTGATTCACGAGAAAATGGTAGGTAACCGGGATGCCCAGTCCCGTGCTTAAATTAAAATAATTGCAAACAAAACTCCCCAAGGATTGTTGTTAGTTGGAAGCACCTGTTGTTTCGGAAAAACCATGGATTGATGTTTGTTGGTGGTGGGGGAGTATAAACTTTACCATTCTGTTTGGCAACCGCCTATAATGTGTGTAGCATGGAAGATATCGAGATCTCTTGGTTGCTATGTTGACAATGAAAGTATACCACTCAAAATATTATTTATTTGTATTTCAAAATCGAGCTCTGGCACCTCTACAAATCCCTGCTTCCCTCTACGAAGGGCCTATCTATTTACTTTTATGTTGAGTCATCATCCCCTTATTAAAAAGCACCAGTTGGAGAGCACCGCTGTCATTTGCATGCATTACTATTAGTTTACATTGAGTATGACTGTGACTGGATCTCTTTTACCATGAATTACAATGTTTAGGCAGTCCTTGAACTTCAAAGGTGCTCTGCATTTATGTTTTGCGGTCTCAGAAAGGGCTAGCGAGATACCATCTTGTTATATCATATTATGATTGTTTTGAGGAAGTGTTGTCATCCGAGATTTACTATTATTTCTCGCTAGTTGATTATGCCATTGATATGAGTAAACATGAGACCTAAACGTTATTGTGAATATGGTTAGTTCATGATCTTTGCTGAAAACTTGAATGCTGGCTTTACATATTTACAACAACAAGATCAAACAGAGTTTGCAAAAGTTTTTCTTCATCACTTTCAGTTTGCCAACTGAATTTCTTGAGGACAAGCAAATGTTTAAGCTTGGGGGAGTTGATACGTCTCCATCGTATCTACTTTTGCAAACACTTCTGAACTTGTTTTCGACTCTAACTTGCATGATTTGAATGGAACTAACCCGGACTGACGCTATTTTCAGCAGAATTGCCATGGTGTTATTTTTGTGCACAAACAAAAGTTCTTGGAATGACCTGAAACTTCACGGAGAATATTTTTGGAATTTATAAAAAGACTGGCGAAAGAATCAACACCAGGGGGCCAACACCCTATCCACGAGGGTGGGGGCGCGCCCCCCTGCCTTGTGGGCCCCCTGGGACTCCACCGACCTCAACCCCAACTCCATATATTAACTTTCGGGGAGATAAAAAAATCAAAGACAATGATTCATCACGTTTTATGATACGGAGCCGCCGCCAAGCCCTAATGTCTCTCGGGATGGCTGATCTGGAGTCCGTTCGGGGCTCCGGAGAGGGGAATCCGTCGCCATCGTCATCATCAACCTTCCTCCATCACCAATTCCATGATGCTCACCGCCGTGCGTGAGTAATTCCATCGTAGGCTTGCTGGACGGTGATGGGTTGGATGAGATTTATCATGTAATCGAGTTAGTTTTGTTAGGGTTTGATCCCTAGTATCCATTATGTTCTTAGATTGATGTTGCTATGACTTTGCCATGCTTAATACTTGTCACTAGGGCCCGAGTGTCATGATTTCAGATCTTAACCAATTATGTTTCCATGAATATATGTGAGTTCTTGATCCTATTTTGCAAGTCAATAGTCACCTACTATGTGTTATGATCCATTAACCCCGAAGTGACAATAATCGGGACAATTACCGATGATGACTATAGTTTGATGAGTTCATGTATTCACTAAGTGCTAATGCTTTGTTCCGGTACTCTATTAAAAGGAGGCCTTAATATCCCTTAGTTTCCAATAGGACCCCGCTGCCACTGGAGGGTAGGACAAAAGATGTCATGCAAGTTCTTTTCCATAAGCACATATGACTATTTTCAGAATACAAGCCTACATTACATTGATGAACTGGAGCTAGTTCTGTGTCACCCTATGTTATTACTGTTACATGTGGAATCGCATCCGACATAATTATCCATCACTGATCCGTTGCCTATGACCTTTCATATATTGATCTTTTCTTAGTTACTTTTCCGTCGCCACAGTTACAATCACTACAAAACTGCTATTGTTACTTTTGCCACCGTTACCATTACTTCCATATTACTTTGCTACTAAATACTTTGCTACAGATATTAAGTATTTCAGGTGCGGTTGAATTGACAACTCAACTGTTAATACTTGAGAATATTCTTTGGCTTCCGTTGTGTCGAATCAATAAATTTGGGATGAATACTCTACCCTCGAAAACTGTTGCGATCCCCTATACTTGTGGGTTATCAATGGTCAAGACCGTCACCGCCTGCAACTAGGTTGTTTCCCGGGTTATAGAAGAAGACTTGAATACATAGATTCAAACTGGCGTTTTAGCCAAGAAAGAAACTATCTATTGGAGGGTTCCGGGTAATGAAACTCGCCCTGAGCCCAAAGATGGTGAACTGGTGGTTTTTATGGATCATATGGTTCGGAGATTTATCCCTCCCGGCTCAAGATTCTTCCATGATGTGCTGCATTTCTTCAAACTCAATCCAAAGATATCGGACCAAACTCCGTTTCAAATATTTGCAATTTCCAAGTGTTCAGTGAGGTGTACCTTCAACAGGAGCCCATCGTGGAACTATTTAGGAGTTCTACTATTTGAACCGGCAGAATGAGTTCACAGATGGACCTAGCCTCGAACTAGGCGGAATATCCATACAATGCCGAAAAGAAGCCATCTTCCCCGCTGCTAACCCGCGCAGCCACCTGAAAGCACAAGTGCTCCCTAGGTGGTTTTGATAATTGATGACAACATATCTTTTGTTGGACTAATGTTTCTATCTAGTATGTTTCAGATAAGTTCAACAATGGAGTGGCATGGACTAAAGGTTGTGGGAACTCCTTCAAGATGCTAAGGACAAAGGATTGGCTAAAGCTTCAAGCTCAAGACTCTTCATTTTATATTTTAGTGATCCAAGATCACATTGAGTCTTTAGGAAAAGCCAATACTATCAAGGAGGGATGAGGTGTTGCTTAATGAGCCTCTTGCTTCATGTGCTTAATGATATGCTCCAAAATCCTCAGCTACTTTCCCATATCCACATATGACCTAAACCCTAAGCCAAACTCGGTCCTACCGATTCTTTCTATCCGGCGCCACCGAGTTTCACTTGTCATAAGCCACTGCCAAACCCTAGAAATTCGGTTCTACCGATAGGGATCTCGGTCTCACCGAGATGGGATTGCAAACTCTCTGTTTCCCTTTCGTAACTTTTCGGTCTCACCAAAAAAGCGAATCGGTCCCACCGAAATTGCAATGTAAATTCAGTGTTTCCTTTTTGTAACTTTTCGGTCTCACCGAAAGAGCAAATCGGTCCCACCGAGTTTGCCTGACCAACTCTCTGGTTAGCTAATTACCAAAATCGGTCTCACCGAGTTTGTGTAATCGGTCTCACCGAGATTACGTTATGGCCAAACCCTAACCATATCGGTCCTACCGAGTTGCATGTCAGTCCCACCGAAAATCTCTAACGGTCACTAGGTTTACCTTTTCGGTCCGACCGAGTTTGTTGATTCGGTCCCACCGAGATTGGAAAACTTTGTGTAACAGTTGGATTTTGTGTGGAGGCTATATATACCCCTCCACCTCCTCTTCATTCGTAGAGAGAGCCATCAGAACACATACACAATTCCAACTCATATGTTCTGAGAGAGAACCACCTACTCATGTGTTGAGACCAAGATATTCCATTCCTACCATATGAATCTTGATCTCTAGCCTTCCCAAGTTGCTTTCCACTCAAATCTTCTTTCCTCAAGATCCAAATCCTATGAGAGAGAGTTGAGTGTTGGGGAGACTATCATTTGAAGCACAAGAGCAAGGAGTTCATTACCTACACACCATTTGTTACTTCTTGGAGAGTGGTGTCTCCTAGATTGGCTAGGTGTCACTTGGGAGCCTCCGACAAGATTGTGGAGTTGAACCAAGGAGTTTGTAAGGGCAAGGAGATCGCCTACTTCGTGAAGATCTACCGCTAGTGAGGCAAGTCCTTCGTGGGCGATGGCCATGGTGGGATAGACAAGGTTGCTACTTCGTGGACCCTTTGTGGGTGGTTGCTTCTTCGTGGACCCTTCGTGGGTGGATCCCTCCGTGGACTCGCGCAACCGTTACCCTTTGTGGGTGGAGCCCTCCGTGGACTCGCGCAACCGTTACCCTTCGTGGGTTGAAGTCTCCATCAACGTGGATGTAGGATAGCACCACCTATCCGAACCACGGGAAAAACATCCGTGTCTCCAATTGCGTTTGAATTCTCCAAACCCTTCCCCTTACATTCTTGCAAGTTGCATGCTTTACATTCCGCTGCTTATATATTCTTTGCATGCTTGCTTGATATGTATTGTGTATGTTGAAATTGTGCCTAAAACTCCACTCAAACCGAAAAAGCTTAAAAATTGCAACTTTAGCACTAAGTGTCTAATCACCCCCCCTCTAGACACATCTACTTCTAGATCCTACAAGTGTTATCAGAGCTTTGGTTTCCATTGCCTTGGTTTAATCACCATTGGAGGAAGATGGATGTGTCTACTTTAGGGAGTCTTATACATAGAGTGCCTATTCTTGATGGAGAGTATTTTCATGAGTGGAAAAATGAGATGCTTGTAATCCTCAATCAATATCATTTGAACAAGTATATTGCTAGTCCTTGTGCACCTCATATTGATCCTTTGCATCCTACCCTAGATGAAGATATTGACATGATTCGCAATCTTAGAACTGCTGAGCTCATCATTAGACGATTGCCCAAAAATTTGATTGCTAGTTTGCCTACTCTTAATTGTGCCTATACTATATGGAAATTTCTTGAGGAACGATTTCCCGATCATTCCTTGAAAACTTTGGATGAAATTCTCCATAAATCCATTGCCTTGAGTAAGATGAACTCTAGTGATCCTAGTTTTGGTAATTGTCTATTTGAACTTACCAATCTTAAGCATGCTAAAGGAGATGTTGGAATCATTAGTGATATCATATTCGAAGCTATAAGAATTCATAAAAGTGACCACTTTGATGATCATTTATCTAATGAATTACCCTCTCTAGGAAATGATGAGCCACAAGATCATGATGAACATGGATACTATGATGATGATGATGATAGTGACTTCGATCTTGATGATGCAATGAGACATTTTGGTCTTATGGCAAATCTTTGGGGATATGAATCAGGAGGAAAGGAATGGGTTCTTGATAGTGGATGTACTGATCATATGACCGGAGATGAAGAGATGTTTCGTGAGCTTGCTGAAAATGACGGCCCTCGAAAATATGTCACCTTTGGTGATAATTCAAAGGGTAAAGTGGTTGGCCTTGGTAAGGTGGCCATCTCACATGATAGTTCCATTCAAAATGTCATGCTCGTTGAATCTCTTGGCTACAACTTACTTTCAGTATCTAGACTTGCTGATTTCGGTTTGAATGTCCTATTTACTGAGGTAGATTGCCAAGTTTTTCATCGAGACAATCATAAAATGGTCTTTACCGGTATGCGTAGAGGTGATCTTTACATTGTCGATTTCTCTAAAAAGGCACAACCTAAAACTTGCTTTGTTGCTAAATCCTCAAAAGGTTGGTTGTGGCATAGACGACTAGGTCATGTTGGCATGAGAAACCTTGACAAGTTTATTAAAGGAGATCATATCCTTGGAGTTAACGATGTCATATTTGATAAGGATAGACTTTGCAGTGCTTGTCAAGCAGGTAAACAGGTTGGAGGAAGACATCCCGTGAAGAACATCATGACCACAAGGAGGCCACTCGAGCTACTTCACATGATCTTTTTGGTCCCAACGCCTACAAGAGTCTCGGTGGAAATTCTTTTGGTCTAGTTATAGTTGATGATTTTTCAAGATTTACGTGGGTGTTCTTTCTTAATGACAAGTCGCAGGTCCAGAAGATCTTCAGAAACTTCGCTAGGAAGGCCCAAAATCAGTTTGACATGAAGATCAAGAAGGTTCGGAGTGACAACGGAACGGAGTTCAAGAACGCAAATGTGGACACCTTTCTTGACGAAGAAGGGATTTCACACGAGTTCTCGGCTACGTACACACCTCAACAAAATGGAGTTTTTGAGAGGAAGAACCGGACGCTCATCGAAATGGCAAGAACGATGCTTGATGAATACAAGACGCCGAAGCACTTTTGGGCAGAAGCGGTTGAGACAGCTTGTCACGCAACGAATCGCTTATATCTTCACAAGCTACTCGGCAAGACGGCATACGAGCTTCTCACCGGTAACAAAACCCAAGTTGGATACTTTCGAGTATTCGGCTCAAAGTGCTACATTCTTGATAAGCATCGTCATTCAAAGTTTGCTCCTAAATCTCATGAAGGTTTTCTACTTGGTTATGGCTCAAACTCTCACACTTACCGTGTCTACAACAATTTCACCCGGAAGGTTGAAGAGACGGTAGATGTGAAGTTTGATGAATCTAATGGCTCACAAGTAGAGCAATTGCCAATTGATGTAGGGGACAAAGACCCTTCAGAAGCAATCTAAGACTTGTCCATTGGCAAAGTTCGTCCAACGGAGGTGAAGGAGAGTACTTCATCCGTCCAAGTGGAAGCTTCTACTTCACGACAAGGTGAACCAAGAATCGACACGGAAGCATCCACGAGTGGGACACACCAAGATGAAGAAGACAAGGAAATGCATCAAGACAAACATCAACAACCTCCTTCTCCACCGCGACAAGAGAACGACGACGTCAACAATGAAGAAGGCCAAGAAGAAGAACAAGATGAAGAAGATGTTCAACGAAGACCCAAGCAAAAGCTCTTACGAGTTCGAGCAAGAATTGCCAAAGATCATCCCGTCGAGCAAATCCTCAATGATATACAAACCGGGAGAATCACTCGCTCAAAAACTCGTTTAGCTAACTTTTGTGAAAACTATTCATTCATATCTAGCATTGAACCTATGAAGGTTGAAGAAGCATTGGAAGATCCGGATTGGATAAACGCTATGCATGAAGAGCTACACAATTTTGAGAGAAACCAAGTTTGGACATTGGTTGAGAAGCCCGACAACAACCACAACATCATTGGTACCGAATGGGTGTTTCGCAACAAGCAAGATGAAGATGGACAAGTGGTTCGCAACAAAGCACGTCTCGTCGCCCAAGGATACACACAAGTCGAAGGTATGGACTATGGTGAGACATATGCTCCCGTTGCTAGACTTGAGTCCATTCGCATCTTACTTGCCTATGCTAATCACCATAATATCACCTTGTACCAAATGGACATTAAAAGTGCTTTTCTAAATGGTGAAATAGAGGAGGAAGTTTATGTGAAACAACCTCCAGGCTTTATCAATCCTAAGAAACCAAATCATGTTTACAAACTTCACAAAGCTCTTTATGGTCTTAAACAAGCTCCTAGAGCATGGTATAAATGCTTGACCAAGTTCCTTACTACAAGTGGTTTTGAAATTGGTAAAATTGATTCTACTCTTTTTACTAAAAGGGTTAATGGAGAACTATTTGTATGCCAAATTTATGTTGATGATATCATATTTGGTTCAACTAACCCTCTCTTTAGTGAAAAGTTTGGAAAGCTAATGTCAGAGAAGTTTGAGATGTCTATGATGAGTGAACTCAAATTCTTTCTCGGTTTGCAAATCAAGCAAACTAAGGAAGGTACATTTGTCTCTCAAACAAAGTACACCAAGGACTTATTCAAGAAGTTCAATATGCAAGAATGCAAAGGTATGTCTACACCCATGCCTACTAGCGGACATAATGATTTGACCAAAGATGGTGAACCGGTTGATCAAAAGGTTTATCGCTCTATGATTGGTTCATTGTTATACCTATGTGCTTCACGTCCCGATATTATGCTAAGTGTGTGCATGTGTGCACGATATCAAGCTGCTCCTAAAGAATGTCATCTTAAGGCTGTGAAAAGGATAGTGAGATATTTAATCCATACACCAAATTTTGGCATTTGGTATCCTAAGAGGTCTTCTTTTGATCTTGTTGGCTATTCCGACTCGGATTATGCCGGAGATAAGGTTGATAGAAAGTCCACTTCGGGTACTTGTCAATTTCTTGGTAGATCTCTTGTGTCTTGGTCTTCCAAGAAACAAAACTCGGTATCCTTATCCACCGCTGAAGCGGAATACATTGCCGCTGGTTCATGTTGTGCTCAATTACTTTGGTTGACCCAATCTCTTAAAGATTATGGGATTTATGTGAAACATGTTCCACTGCTTTGTGACAATGAAAGTGCTATCAAAATTGGTCATAATCCTGTACAACATTCTCGAACTAAGCATATTGAAGTTCGTCATCATTTCATTCGAGATCATGTTGCTAAGGGTGACATTGATCTTAAGCATGTTCGCACCGATAAGCAACTAGAGGATATATTTGCTAAACCTCTTGATGAGAAAGTGTTTTGCAGGTTGAGAGGAGAATTGAACATCATTGATGCTTCGAACTTGGAGTAGAAACTCCATTGGATACATGCAAGACATGAGCTTCTGACTAATCCATGATATATCTCCTATGATAACTATCTTATGTCTTGGATATATTTGCACCTTGCATGTTGTCTAAACCATGTAGGTGCTTGGTTGAATCTAATTCCATGAGATTGCGACTCACTCACATCTTGAGCAATCTCTACATCACCAAGACTCTACACAATGGTGGTTGAAGACTAGGAAGCACAAAACCATTCAAACATATCCTTTGACAAATTCTATGTTGAGCTTCATGATTGTCATTTTTGGATACACAAGTGCTCTTCCTTGCAAGAACTAACCCATGTAGGTAGATGAACTCAAACTCCAAGTGGTGCTCCCAACTCTTGATGAGCTACATCAACCTTGAGCACCCACACAAGTTCAACTACATGAGCAAAAACCACACCACCACCCAAGGTATGTTATTCCATCTTAGAGAAGCTTTACTCCAAGACATGAGTCAAAGCAACTCAACAAGATGTGAATACATCAAGATGCTTAAACGAAAAATGGTAACCCCATTTTGAGCTTAAACGATGAGTATGACCTATGATCAAGTGTTCTCACTTGACTCCTAAGTCAATATACTCTAACATAGGTGACTATGTCACCGCCCAACTCTAGATGAAGTTCTCTTGTGTTCTTTTCTGTGTTATTGCATTTGTCTCATGCGTGTTTATTTTTCTTTCTCTTTTTCAAAAAACACCAGAAAAACTTCATCTAGATCTTTCAGTTTCTTCTCTTTTCTTTTTGTTTTGTTCTGCATTTTCTGCATTTAATTCCTTGCAAATCCTTTAGGTAATTCATTGCAAATCTTCGTGAGATCCTACATGTCTAGTGAGCTGAGGTGACAAGTGTTTTTCTCTGTGTAAACTCGGTTTCACCGACTTGCAATTTTCGGTCCAACCGAATCTTTTCAGTACCACTGAAATATGCCACTCGGTGCCACCGACTTTGCAATCAGAAAAACAGTTTGCCACTTGTTCTACATTTCTTCTGATCCAGCTCCACTCAATGAATCTTGTCCTCTACAAGCATCACTGTTTTATCCATTGCTTTGTGCTGAGTCTCAAGGACCAAACCTATACGACGGATTCCAGAAAGCCCTTCTTGGAAATTGATGTCAAAGGGGGAGAGAGAGATCACATCAAAGCTTGTAGGAAAGAGAGATCACATCAAGGGAGAGAAAAAGTCTCAAGGACCAAACCTACAAGAGAGAAAGTATTAAGGGGGAGAGATAGATTTCCAGGGGGAGAGAATACTCAAGGATCCCAGATGCTTGATGTTCAAGAGGAGAGATGTCACATGTCTTTTTGGGGGAAAGACATGTTCATATACGCTTATTTGCATTAAGTTCTATCCAGTTGTATCTTTCAGCTCTGATTTTCTGTTTCCTATCTTCTCCCAATATCCCATGTAAGACTTAGGGGGAGCAAGACACCTAAGGGAAAGAAATCAGTCAAATTCATTGCATATCTTTACTCTTGGGGACATGTTGAATTCAATATAGTACCTAGTACTTACTCTCTACATGTCATCCCAGTCTTGGTATTCTTGTGGTTTCTTTTGTTTGCTCTGGCTAGTGGATGTACCTGTGTTATCTAACCTTGTTTGTGCAGGCTCATTCCATCCTAAGCCCATTAGTCCTACCCATGTTACGTAGTCCGGACGCCCGAGGACCCCTTAATCCAGGACTCCCTCAATCCTCCTTTGAACGATTCGAGTGGCTTGACTTGGCACATGTTCACGCATGTAGTTGAAACAAAATCAACATAGCCTCCACGATATTTATGTTCATGGTGAATTATATCATACTCATGCTTGCACTCAGTGTTGATTAATTTTAATGCTTGTTCATGACTGTTGTCGCTCTCTAGCTGGTCGCTTCCCAGTCTCTTTCTAGCCTTCACTTGTACTAAGCGGGAACACTACTTGTGCATCCACTTCCATAAACCCCAAAAGTCATTCCACATGAGTCCACCATACCTTCCTATATGCGGTACCTTCCTGCCATTCCAAGTAAATTTGTATGTGCCAAACTCTAAACCTTCAAATGAATTCTGTCTTGTATGCTCGAATAGCTCATGTATCAACTAGGGTTGTCTATATCTTCCATGCTAGGTGGGTTATTCTCAAGCAGAGTGGACTCCACTCCTGATTCACGAGAAAATGGTAGGTAACCGGGATGCCCAGTCCCGTGCTTAAATTAAAATAATTGCAAACAAAACTCCCCAAGGATTGTTGTTAGTTGGAAGCACCTGTTGTTTCGGAAAAACCATGGATTGATGTTTGTTGGTGGTGGGGGAGTATAAACTTTACCATTCTGTTTGGCAACCGCCTATAATGTGTGTAGCATGGAAGATATCGAGATCTCTCGGTTGTTATGTTGACAATGAAAGTATACCACTCAAAATATTATTTATCTCTATTTCAAAATCGAGCTCTGGCACCTCTACAAATCCCTGCTTCCCTCCACGAAGGGCCTGTCTATTTACTTTTATGTTGAGTCATCATCCCCTTATTAAAAAGCACCAGTGGGAGAGCACCGCTGTCATTTGCATGCATTACTATTAGTTTACATTGAGTATGACTGTGATTGGATCTCTTTTACCATGAATTACAATGTTTAGGCAGTCCTTGAACTTCAAAGGTGCTCTGCATTTATGTTTTGCGGTCTCAGAAAGGGCTAGCGAGATACCATCTTGTTATATCATATTATGATTGTTTTGAGAAAGTGTTGACATCCGAGATTTACTATTATTTCACGCTAGTTGATTATGCCATTGATATGAGTAAACATGAGACCTAAACGTTACTGTGAATATGGTTAGTTCATGATCTTTGCTGAAAACTTGAATGCTGGCTTTACATATTTACAACAACAAGATCAAACAGAGTTTGCAAAAGTTTTTCTTCATCACTTTCAGTTTGCCAACTGAATTGCTTGAGGACAAGCAAATGTTTAAGCTTGGGGGAGTTGATACGTCTCCATCGTATCTACTTTTGCAAACACTTCTGACCTTGTTTTCGACTCTAACTTGCATGATTTGAATGGAACTAACCCGGACTGACGCTATTTTCAGCAGAATTGCCATGGCGTTATTTTTGTGCAGAAACAAAAGTTCTTGGAATGACCTGAAACTTCACGGAGAATATTTTTGGAATTTATAAAAAGACTGGCGAAAGAATCAACACCAGGGGGGCCAACACCCTATCCACGAGGGTGGGGGCGCGCCCCCCTGCCTTGTGGGCCCCCTGGGACTCCACCGACCTCAACCCCAACTCCATATATTAACTTTCGGGGAGATAAAAAAATCAAAGACAATGATTCATCACGTTTTATGATACGGAGCCGCCGCCAAGCCCTAATGTCTCTCGGGATGGCTGATCTGGAGTCCGTTCGGGGCTCCGGAGAGGGGAATCCATCGCCATCGTCATCATCAACCTTCCTCCATCACCAATTCCATGATGCTCACCGCCGTGCGTGAGTAATTCCATCGTAGGCTTGCTGGACGGTGATGGGTTGGATGAGATTTATCATGTAATCGAGTTAGTTTTGTTAGGGTTTGATCCCTAGTATCCATTATGTTCTCAGATTGATGTTGCTATGACTTTGCCATGCTTAATACTTGTCACTAGGGCCCGAGTGTCATGATTTCAGATCTTAACCAATTATGTTTCCATGAATATATGTGAGTTCTTGATCCTATTTTGCAAGTCAATAGTCACCTACTATGTGTTATGATCCGTTAACCCCGAAGTGACAATAATCGGGACAATTACCGATGATGACTATAGTTTGATGAGTTCATGTATTCACTAAGTGCTAATGCTTTGTTCCTTTACTCTATTAAAAGGAGGCCTTAATATCCCTTAGTTTCCAATAGGACCCCGCTGCAATTGGAGGGTAGGACAAAAGATGTCATGCAAGTTCTTTTCCATAAGCACATATGACTATTTTCAGAATACAAGCCTACATTACATTGATAAACTGGAGCTAGTTCTGTTGTCACCCTATGTTATAACTATTACATGTGGAATCGCATCCGACATAATTATCCATCACTGATCCGTTGCCTATGACCTTTCATATATTGATCTTTTCTTAGTTACTTTTCCGTCGCCACAGTTACAATCACTACAAAACTGCTACTGTTACTTTTGCCACCGTTACCATTACTTCCATATTACTTTGCTACTAAATACTTTGCTACAGATATTAAGTCTTTCAGGTGCGGTTGAATTGACAACTCAACTGTTAATACTTGAGAATATTCTTTGGCTTCCGTTGTGTCAAATCAATAAATTTGGGATGAATACTCTACCCTCGAAAACTGTTGCGATCCCCTATACTTGTGGGTTATCAATGGTCAAGACCGTCACCGCCTGCAACTAGGTTGTTTCCCGGGTTACAGAAGAAGACTTGAATACATAGATTCAAACTGGCGTTTTAGCCAAGAATGAAACTATCTATTGGAGGGTTCCGGGTAATGAAACTCGCCCTGAGCCCAAAGATGGTGAACTGGTGGTTTTTATGGATCATATGGTTCGGAGATTTATCCCTCCCGGCTCAAGATTCTTCCATGATGTGCTGCATTTCTTCAAACTCATTCCAAAGATATCGGACCAAACTCCGTTTCAAATATCTGCAATTTCCAAGTGTTCAGTGAGGTGTACCTTCAACAGGAGCCCATCGTGGA
Organism: Triticum urartu; assembly: GCF_003073215.2. NCBI lineage: Eukaryota > Viridiplantae > Streptophyta > Magnoliopsida > Poales > Poaceae > Triticum > Triticum urartu. The sequence continues at coordinate 366,976,184 of NC_053026.1, read as the reverse complement.
ACTATTTAGGAGTTCTACTATTTGAACCGGCAGAATGAGTTCACAGATGAACCTAGCCTCGAACTAGGTGGAATATCCATACAATGCCGAAAAGAAGCCATCTTCCCCGCTGCTAACCCGCGCAGCCACCTGAAAGCACAAGTGCTCCCTAGGTGGTTTTGATAATTGATGACAACATATCTTTTGTTGGACCTAATGTTTCTATCTAGTTATGTTTCAGATAAGTTCAACAATGGAGTGGCATGGAACTAAAAGGTTGTGGGGAACTCTTTCAAGATGCTAAGGACAAAGGATTGGCTAAAGCTTCAAGCTCCAAGACTCTTTCATTTTAATTTTAGTGATCCAAGATCACATTGAGTCTTTAGGAAAAGCCAATACTATCAAGGAGGGATGAGGTGTTGCTTAATGAGCCTCTTGCTTCATGTGCTTAATGATATGCTCCAAAATCCTCAGCTACTTTCCCCATATCACATATGACCTAAACCCTAAGCCAAACTCGGTCCTACCGATTCTTTCTATCCGGCGCCACCGAGTTTCACTTGTCATAAGCCACTGCCAAACCCTAGCAATTCGGTTCTACCGATAGGGATCTCGGTCTCACCGAGATGGGATTGCAAACTCTCTGTTTCCCTTCGTAACTTTTCGGTCTCACCGAAAGAGCGAATCGGTCCCACCGAGATTGCAATGTAAACTCTTTGTTTCCTTTTGTAACTTTTCGGTCTCACCGAAAGAGCAAATCGGTCCCACCGAGTTTGCCTGACCAACTCTCTGGTTAGCTAATTACCAAATTCGGTCTCACCGAGTTTGTGTAATCGGTCTCACCGAGATTACGTTATGCCCAAACCCTAACCATATCGGTCCTACCGAGTTGCATGTCAGTCCCACCGAAAATCTCTAACGGTCACTAGGTTTACCTTTTCGGTCCGACCGAGTTTGTTGATTCGGTCCCACCGAGATTGGAAAACTGTGTGTAAGCGTTGGATTTTGTGTGGAGGCTATATATACCCCTCCACCTCCTCTTTATTCGTGGAGAGAGCCATCAGAACACATACACAATTCCAACTCATATGTTCTGAGAGAGAACCACCTACTCATGTGTTGAGACCAAGATATTCCATTCCTACCATATGAATCTTGATCTCTAGCCTTCCCCAAGTTGCTTTCCACTCAAATCTTCTTTCCACAATCCAAATCCTATGAGAGAGAGTTGAGTGTTGGGGAGACTATCATTTGAAGCACAAGAGCAAGGAGTTCATTACCTACACACCATTTGTTACTTCTTGGAGAGTGGTGTCTCCTAGATTGGCTAGGTGTCACTTGGGAGCCTCCGACAAGATTGTGGAGTTGAACCAAGGAGTTTGTAAGGGCAAGGAGATCGCCTACTTCGTGAAGATCTACCGCTAGTGAGGCAAGTCCTTCGTGGGCGATGGCCATGGTGGGATAGACAAGGTTGCTTCTTCGTGGACCCTTTGTGGGTGGTTGCTTCTTCGTGGACCCTTCGTGGGTGGAGCCCTCCGTGGACTCGCGCAACCGTTACCCTTTGTGGGTGGAGCCCTCCGTGGACTCGCGCAACCGTTACCCTTCGTGGGTTGAAGTCTCCATCAACGTGGATGTAGGATAGCACCACCTATCCGAACCACGGGAAAAACATCCGTGTCTCCAATTGCGTTTGAATTCTCCAAACCCTTCCCCTTACATTCTTGCAAGTTGCATGCTTTACATTCCGCTGCTTATATATTCTTTGCATGCTTGCTTGATATGTATTGTGTATGTTGAAATTGTGCCTAAAACTCCACTCAAACCGAAAAAGCTTAAAAATTGCAACTTTAGCACTAAGTGTCTAATCACCCCCCCCCTCTAGACACGTCTACTTCTAGATACTACACCACCCCAGGGACTGGAACCACACTTGGTTTTACTACCAAGATACTTCGCTAGAAGGGGAAAATCCCCTGCCGGGTTACCGCGCCAGCCGGCTTAGCAGCAGACACCCTCTTCCGGATAGTATTAGTACAGCAGAACAGAAGAAATATGTGCCAACTTTTGCAAAAATACGAGCTCTGATGGCCAACGGTTTGACCGGAATTGATCTAGTCCGCTGCTGGGTCACCTGGAGAATATTACCTGTAAACATCACTACAAAAAAAGACACATCCGTGACATTTTGGGCCGAACGAAATTTTTTTCTGTCATACTTATGACACTTCTATGATGATAATTGTGACAAAACCCGGTATCATCATAGATGTGGTGGGGACCTACTTCTATGACAAAAAATCATGACAAAAAATGGGCTTTTCGTCCTGGGCGGGCCGGAGACGCAGCTGCATGACATTCTTTGCACCGTCCATGACGGAAAAAACCATGGTAGAAGCGAGGGCGAGGAAAATATCGGGGTGTTCCCGGTTACGGTGGGTGGTCGGGGACGAGCGATGCGCGTTTCTCTCGTACACACACGCGCGTGGGTGCGAGGCATTGGGCTCTAACTGAACCCGAGCGAGGCGTTGGGCTCTAACTGAACCCGAGCAATTGCATTGTAGGCTACGCGTTACTAAACCCGAGCGATCGATCGATGGCTGTTAACTGAACCCGATCGAGCGAATCCTTCGCTACTGCTGCTAACTGAAACCGATCGATGCTACCTCTGGATGAACAGTGAGTGTTGCTGGGGGTTTGGATGAACAGTTCCTGATGGGGGTGGATGAACAGGGCCCCGTGGTGTTGCCTCTGGATGAACATTGAGCGTTGCTGGGGGGTTTGGATGAACAGTTCCCGGTGGGGTGGATGAACAGGACCCCGTGGAGTTGCCACTGGATGAACAGGACCCCGATCGATCGAGCCAGTTGGGGCTGGATGAACAAGACCCCGTGGAAGGCAAGATGAATAGTAGATGGTGGAGGGCTAGATGAACAGTAGCCCGTGGAGGGGTGGTTGAACAGGAGCCCGTGGAGTAGCGCACGGTAGAGGCTGGATGAACAGGAGCCCACGGATGAACAGTCGCAGGTGGAGGCTGGAGGAGGTCGACGGTGGATGAACAGTAGCCCGTGGAGGCTGGAGGGGGTCGACGGTGGAGATGAACAGTATCTCGTGGAGTCCCGTTTTGCGGTACGCCACACCCCACCCAATGAACAGGACCCCCGTATCGACCGTAGCGCTCCAACACAAGTCTGTTTCCTCCGTTTTGCGGTACGCCACACCCCTCCCGATCAACAGGACCCCCGTTTCAATCGTAGGATGTCCATTTCCTCCGTTTTGCGGTACGCCAGACCCCTCCCGATGAACAGGATTCCGTTTTGAACGTGGTCGGTCGAACACAAGGCCGTTTCCTCCGTTCTGCGGTATGCCAGGCCTCGTTTCCATTGGCTATTCCGTCCAAGCCGGTTGGCTCCCACGCGTTCCTTTGCCTCCCGATGCACACGACGCATTCCGTTGCCTCCCCATGAAAACGATGATGACACAGTTTCTCCGTTCCGACCCAGCCATGCACACGAGCCCTGGACGTACGTACGCGTGAGTAGGGGTTCGAGACCCCGCCCGTATGTACGTACGTGGTCGTATTTACTTTCTTGCACCTTGGCCGTTGTACGTACGTGTACATGCTACGTGCGCGCCTCTACTACGACACGTGCGCGCCTCTACATCGACCAATATGTACGCACATGTTCGCGACCAGAATGACAACGCTACGTACGCTTCAACCAGGTGGGTCCCGACTGTCAGGCACTTCCTTGCATACGAAGATGTAGCTGGTGGGTCCCAGCAGTCAGGAGGGTGAATCCTTTCATTTTGCCTGGACGCACTTCCTTGCATGCAAAGATGTAGCTGCTGGGTCCCAGCAGTCAGGGGAAATGTTTTTTTTTTTGCAAAATACGGTGGCCCGTCTGATGGGTCCCCGCTGTCAGGTGGAGGAATAATTATTTTGCGTGTAATAAGGAGGCACTTGCTTGCTGCGGCCGTGGACCCAGCTGTCAGCCTCTCCATGTACAGTACTCTTTCGATGGAAGTCGTCCCTTGACCATGTTGACCACGCCGCGCCGAGAGCACCAGGGCGATGGACGACGGCGAGGCCTAGGAAGGGGAGGACGCGGAGCCAGGGAAGACGCGGCGGTGGAACCCCGCACGGAGAGGAGTATGATGGTTCACTGGTTCGGCTGCGGTGTGAGGCTGCCTTCGCCACAGGGCCTAGCCAGCAGTGGGAATAGTAGGGGGCAGTGAGGCCTCCGCGGCAGCACAGCCGGCCATGGGAGGCAGGAGCATGCGGCACGACCGGCACTACTTTGGGCGGCTGGAGCAAGAAGACCAAAGGTTGAAGAAGCACTACGGCCGTTGGATGGACATCGCATGATCACTAGAGCTAGAATCGTTCATATTGACTAAGTTGACAAAGCACTCCGCCCCAGTCAACTTAGTAGGCCCACAAGTCAGCCACCCATCAAGGTGGGTCCTAACTAGCAGGGGGAGTATTCATTTTTTGTGCGTAATAAGGCGGCACTTCCGGTGTGTCCGAGCTGACAGCGGGGGAACGTTTTTTTCGCAAAATACGATGGCCCGTTTGGTGGGTCCCAGCAGTCAGGGGGGAAACGTTTTTTCCACCAAATACGATGGCCCGTCTGGTGGGTCCTTGCTGTCAGGTGGAGGAATAATTATTTTCTGCGTAATAAGGAGGCACAGTACTCTTCTGATGGAAGTCGTTCCTTGACCATGTTGACCATGCCGCGCAGAGAACACCATGGCGGTGGACGACGGCGAGGCCTAGGAAGGGGACGACGCGGAGCCGGGGAAGACACGGCAGTGGATGCCCACGCATAGAGGAGTATGAGGGTTCACTGGTTCGCTACAGTGTGAGGCTGCTGTCACCACAGAATAACAGGGGGTGTGGGTGAGTAGAGGGATGTCCTGGCCAGCAGTGGGAGTAGTAGGGGGCGGTGAGGCCTTCGCCGCATCGCAGCCAGCCACGGGAGGCAGGAGCACGAGGCACGACCGGCGCTGGTTTGGGCGGCTGGAGCAAGCAGACCAGAGGTTGAAGAAGCACTACGGCCGTAGGATGGACATCGTACGGTCACTGGAGCTAGAATCGTGCATATTGACTAAGTTGACAAAGTCCTCCGTCCCCGTCAACTTAGTAGGCCCACAAGTCAGCCTCCCACTATACTGGGTCCCAACTAGCAGGGGGAGTATTCATTTTTTTCTGCGTAATAAGGACTCACTTCTTTGCATGCGAAGATATAGCTGGTGGGTCCGAGCTGTCAGTGGCGGTAACGTTTTTTTTCACGAAATACAGAGGCCCTTTCAGTGGGTCCTAGATGTCAGGTGGAGGAATCATTATTTTGCGCGTAATAAGGAGGCGTTTCCTTGCGTGCGGCCGTGGACCCAGCTGTCAGCCTCTCCATGTACAGTCCACTTCAGATGCATGTCGGTCGTTGGCCACGTTGACCAGGCCGCGCCGAGAGAACCAAGGCGGTGGACAATGGCTAGGCCTAGGAAGGGAACGACACGGAGGTAGGGAAGACTTGGCAGTTGTTTCCCACGCGGAGGGGAGTATGACTGTACGAGGGTTTACTGGTTCGTCTGCCGTCGCCGGAGAATAATACTAGGTGTGGTTGACTAGTGGGATGGCTAGGCCAGCGATGGAGTACGGTGAGGCGGTGAGGCCTGCGTGGCAGCACAGCCGGCCGCGGGGAGGAGGGAGCAGGCAGTCCTGTCGGTGCTTGTTTGAGCGTCTGGAGCAGGCAGAGCAGAGATTGAAGAAGGACGACGGCCGTTGGATGGACATCCAACAGTCATTGCTTGTGCGTCAACCCTTTTTAGGAAAGCCTCAAATCTATGGAAAACAGCATACAACCCATCTGCCATTATTTCTAATAATTTACAGCCCATTTGCTAATTCTTAAGGTTTTTTTTGGAGCCCATATTCTTTTTGTTAGCATTACAGCCCATATTGTGGCCACGGTTAAAAAATTATACGAAATTCTGCATATTTCGGTGTGGTCCGAACTGTTTTTAATCCTGAAATTTTGAGTCACATTCAAACTGATTTTAAAAATAAATGTATATCAATATAAAATCCAACAAATTTTCCATGCATAAAAATTAATGCAATTTAAAATCTCGAAATGAAAAAAAAGAAATATAAAACTAATTGCCGGTTTGATGTGTTTTAAAAATGTACAACCCATTTCTCATTACTGATAGGCCATTTTCTCGTCCAACCGAATGAAGCTCTCCTCCTCTTGAAAGATTTGCAGCTCAGCAGGCCTGACAAAGCGACTTGGCAAATCATAAAAAAACTGGGCTAGCCATTTTCAGAAAGAAAAAAAACTACTGGGCTGGTCTGTGGTAATCATAAAAGAGAAGGCTGTCTAGACATGCCAGAGTGCCTCGCACAGCCCAGTTGACGCCCTGCTTCCGTCTCAAAAACAAATCAGATAAATGCCACTCCAATTATGGCGATTCATAAAAATGCCACTGCAATCTCCAAACTTTGAAAATGCCACTGCAAATTCCAAACTTTGAAAAATGCCACTGCAATTTTTGCAAACTTTGGAAAATGCCACTACAATTTCAAACATTGAAAAACGCCACTCCAGACTTCGAAAAATGCCACTGGAAATGGCATGAAATGGCATTTTTCGAAGTTTGGAAATTGCAGTGGCATTTCTCAGAAACACCAGATTTTGAGTGGCATTTATCAAATTAACCCAAAACAAAAATAACTGGGCAAGCTGCTGGCTCCCTGGTGTCAGCCGCTCGTTGTGCAATTCTCTCGTTTATTGACTACGTTGACAATGGCATGGGACCCAGATGTCAGAAATCCATTAGGAGGAGCCATTTTTTATTGGCTTGAAATAAGGAGGCACTTGCTTGCATACTGCCATGACCTTGGCGGGTCCCTGCTGTCATCCTCTCCACATAAAATCATCTCCTAATTGTGTACGTGTCAACTTGGTAGGGCCACAAGTCAGCCTCTAAACCCGTGGAGGACAAATACAACCCATTTAAAAAATAACAGCCCATTCCATACGTTCAAACGGAAAGTTCAACATTCAGAGCAAAGTAGCTGGTCTGATCCACATATAGAGTACTGAACTTCCACGTTGACAACCATCATAGCCAAGTTAACTATCTACTCCCACTAATACTCTAGTAGCGTACAAGCACTAACTTACTCTTAGCTAACTAGACGATGCCGGCCCCCATCTGCGGTACATGCTAAACACTGTCACCGGCATCCTCCGCCTCGCCACGGACTTGCCAGAGGTGCAATAGGGCGCGTTGATCGCGCGCGTTGGCCCTTTCCATGCCGACATGGCCACCGAAGCTTCGGCTTCTAAGCGGGAAACCCACTTGACGAGCTGGTAGTAAAAATCGGTGTCGCGAACGCGTGCATGCCCGACAGCCTCCAGGGCTATTTTCCGGGCGCCGGCGTCCATGTAGTCGGCCCAGTTGCGAGTGCTCTGCTCGTGACTCAGAGCGTCGGTGCACTGCTGGGCCATGTCCCACTGGCGGCGCAAATCGGCGATACGCTGCTCCTCCGCCAAGCGGTCACGCTCCAACAACTCCTGCTCCTCCGCCCGGCGGTCGCGCTCCAACAAGTCCTTGATCTCCGCATTGCCATCTAGAACCGATATAATGCCTCCTCCCTCCGTCTGCCTTCTGGTGAAAAACCGAACACTAGTTCCAGCGGTGACCGCCTCCGGCCTCGCCTATCGCGGATGGGCGGGGGCATGGAGGACGTGGCGAGAGCGAGGATAAGTGGCGAGCGACATCGGGCCGGTGGGGGCTTATGAGGATAGGGCGACTTGGGTCACGGTGCCACCATAGAAGGCCGGGAAACAGTACTTATAGGCAGAAGGTAGCACGACGGTCATCGGAATTCAATGCATAATTAAGAAGGTATGGCTTAGCGCGCCAGCTTGCCGTGGAAAACTAGAGAAACTGAAATTCTAACTGTGACATCCCGTCCCGTCCGTGCTGGGTCGCACGCCGACATGACGGTCAAACGAGTGCACACGTATCATCTCCTTCCTTGTCAATAATGATTCCACGGATTTAAAAGGCCCGCAACAATTAAAGCGTATCTTTTTCGCATCGGTTAGCTGCCTTAATTACGACCGGCTGCATGCAGGCACTCAAAATCGCTCGCAGCCAGTATGCGGAGCAGCATGCAACGAGTCGTAGCCGAGGGCATTAGTTGATGAACTTTAGCTGGGAGATAAGGCATTTGGGAATGTTTTCGCTGACAGTTTCTTCAGATTCGCATGGCATTTTCTTCAAAGCAGCTTTTCAATTTCTTGAGAGGTAGGTGCTACCTCTTGAGCACTGCGTTGGTTTTCCCTTGAAGAGGAAAGGGTGATGCAGTAAAGCAGCGTAAGTATTTCCCTCAGTTTTTGAGAACCAAGGTATCAATCCAGTAGGAGATCACGCTCAAGTCCCATGCACCTACACAAACAAATAAGAACCTCGCAACCAATGCGATAAAGGGGTTGTCAAGCCCTTCTCGGTCACTTACGAGAGTGAGATCTGATAGATATGATAAGATAATATTTTTGGTATTTTTATGATGAAGAGAAATAAAGATGCAAAGTAAAATAAACGGAAAAAGGAAATAACTAAGTGTTGGAAGATTAATATGATGAAAGATAGACCCGGGGGCCATAGGTTTCACTACTGGCTTCTCTCAAGAGCATAAGTATTACGGTGGGTAAACGAATTACTGTCGAGCAATTGATAGAATTGAGCATAGTTATGAGAATATCTAGGTATGATCATGTATATAGGCATCACGTCCGAGACAAGTAGACCGAAATGATTCTGCATCTACTACTATTACTCCACACATCGACCGCTATCCAGCATGCATCTAGAGTATTAAGTTCAAGAGAACAGAGTAATACTTTAAGGAAGATGACATGATGTATAGGGATAAATTCATGCAATGTGATGTAAACCCCATCTTTCTATCCTCGATGGCAACAATACAATATGTATCGGTTCCCTTTCTGTCACTGGGATCGAACACCGCAAGATTGAACCTAAAGATAAGCACTTCTCCCATTGCAGGAAAGATCAATCTAGTAGGCTAAACCAAACTGATAATTCAAAGAGACTTGCAAAGATAAACCAATCATACATAAAAGAATTCAGAGGAGAATCAAATATTGTTCATAGATAATCTGGATCATAAACCCACAATTCACCGGATCTCGACAAACACACCACAAAAGAAGATTACATCGAATAGATCTCCAAGAAAATCGAGGAGAACTTTGTATTGAGATCCAAAGAGAGAGAAGAAGCCATCTAGCTAATAACTATGGACCAGTAGGTCTGAAGTGAACTACTCACACATCATCGGAGAGGCCATGGAGTTGATGTAGAGGCCCTCCGTGATCAATGCCCCCTCCGGCGGAGCTCCGGAAAAGGCCCTGAGATGGGATCTCTCAAGTACAGAAGGTTGTGGCGGTGGAATTAGGTTTTCATGGTGCTCCTGGATGTTTGGGGGGTATGTGGATATATATATAGGAGGAAGAAGTACGTCGGTGGAGCAACCGAGGGCCCACGATGGTGGAGGGCGCGCCCCCCTGCCTCGTGCCTTCCTCCCTTGTTTCTTGATGGCCACTCCAAGTATCCTGGATCACGTTTGTTGAGAAAATCACGTTCCCAAAGGTTTCATTCCGTTTGGACTCCGTTTGATATTCCTTTTCTTCGAAACCCTAAAATAGGCAAAAAAACAGCAATTTGGGCTGGGCCTCCGGTTAGTAGGTTAGTCCCAAAAATTATATAAAAGTGTAAAGTAAAGCCCATTAACATCCAAAATAGATAATATAATAGCATGGAGCAATCAAAAATTATAGATACGTTGGAGACGTATCAAGCATCCCCAAGCTTAATTCCTACTCGTCCTCGAGTAGGTAAATGATAAAAAAGAATAATTTTTTATGTGGAATGCTTTCTAACATATTTCTCAATGTAATTTATCTTTATTGTGGCATTAATGTTTAGATCGATAAGATTCAAGATAAAAGTTTAATATTGACATAAAAATAATAATACTTCAAGCATACTAACTAAGCAATTATGTCTTCTCAAAATAACATGGACAAAGAAAGTTATCCCTACAAAATCATATAGTATGGCTATGCTCTATCTTCACCACACAAAATATTTAGATCATGCACAACCCCGATGACAAGCCAAGAAATTGTTTCATACTTTTGATGTTCTCAAACTTTTTCAATCTTCACGCAATATATGAGCGTGAGCCATGGATATAGCACTATGGTGGAATAGAATGGTGGTTGTGGACAAGACAAAAAGGAGAAGATAGTCTCACATCAACTAGGCGTATCAACAGGCTATGGAGATGCCCATTAATAGATATCAATGTGAGTGAGTAGGGATTGCCATGCAAAAGATGCACTAGCGCTATAAGTATATGAAAGCTCAACAAAAGGAACTAAGTGGGTGTGCATCCAACTTGCTTGCTCACGAAGACCTAGGGCATTTTTAGGAAGCCCATCATTGGAATATACAAGCCAAGTTCTATAATGAAAAATTCCCACTAGTATATGAAAGTGATATCATAGGAGACTCTCTATATGAAGAACATGGTGCTACTTTGAAGCACAAGTGTGGAAAAAGGATAGTAACATTGTCCCTTCTCTCTTTTTCTCTCATTTTTTTATCTGAGCCTTATTTTTTGCCTCTTTTCTTTTTTTCTCTTTTCTTTTTATTTTTCGTCCGGATTCTAATCCCGACTTGTGGGGGAATCATAGTCTCCATCATCCTTTCCTCACTGGGACAATGCTCTAATAATGATGATCATCACACTTTATTTACTTAAAACTCAAGAATTACAACTCAATACTTAGAACAAAATATGACTCTATGTGAATGCCTCTGGCGGTGTACCGGGATGTGCAATGATGCATGAGTGACATGTATGAAGAATTATGAATGGTGGCTTTGCCACAAAAACGATGTCAACTACATGATCATGCAAGCAATATGACAATGATGGAGCGTGTCATAATAACGGAACGGTGGAAAGTTGCATGGCAATATATCTCGGAATGGCTATGGAAATGCCATAATAGGTAGGTATGCTGGCTGTTTTGAGGAAGGTATATGGTGGGTTTAAGGTTCCGGCGAATGTTGCGCGATACTAGAGAGGCTAGCAATGGTGGAAGGGTTAGAGTGCGTATAATCCATGGACTCAACATTAGTCATAAAGAACTCAAATACTTATTGCAAAAATCTATTAGTTATCAAAACAAAGTATTACGCGCATGCTCCTAGGGGGGATAGATTGGTAGGAAAAGACCATCGCTCGTCCCCAACCGCCACTCATAAGGAAGACAATCAATAAATAAATCATGCTCCGACTTCATCAGTAAACGGTTCACCATACGTGCATGCTATGGGAATCACAAACTTCAACACAAGTATTTCTCAAATTTACAACTACTCAACTAGCATGACTCTAATATCACCATCTCCATATCTCAAAACAATTATCAAATATCAAACTTCTCATAGTATTCAATGCACTTATATGAAAGTTTTTATTATTGCCATGTTGTTCTAAAGGACTCTCAAAATAATATAAGTGAAGCATGAGAGAACAATAGTTTCTATAAAACAAACCCTCTTAAAAGGCCCTGGTTCTAACCCGGCGGCTATGATAACGGCGTAGATCTTGCTGGTAAATCGACGAACGAGCCACCGCAAGGTCACGTTCCTCATCTAACAGGTCAATAGCATCCTGACGTGCTTTTTCATTATCAGCTTCATCATAAGCCGCCACACGGGGCGAGTCGTGACGGATGTCACTAGGGAGAATTGCCTTTGCTCCGTAAACCATGAAGAAAGGCGTGTAACCCGTAGATCTGTTGGGGATGGTATTGCTGCTCCATAACACCGAGGGTATCTCCTCCACCCAACAACCTGGCGTCCTCTGCAAAGGGACCCTAAGCCGAGGCTTGATGCCTTTCAAGATTTCTTGATTGGCCCTCTCAACTTGACCATTGGACTGAGGGTGAGCCACCGATGATACATCAAGTCGAATATGCTCTCGTTGAAAAACTCTTTCATAGCAGCCTTGGACAGATTAGTGCCATTGTCAGTTATAATGCTATGGGGAAAACCAAAACAGAAAATCACCTTTTTGATGAATTGAACCATTGTTGTTGCGTCACACTTACTAACCGGCTCTGTTTCAACCCACTTTGTGAATTTGTCAACCGACACCAAAAGGTGAGTCTTTTTATCCTTAGACCTTTTGAAAGGCCCAACCATATCAAGCCCCCAGACTGCAAATGGCCAAGCAATCAGAATCAACCTCAATTCTTGAGCTGGTACATGAGCTCGTCTTGAAAATTTCTGGCAACCATCACATTTACTGACCAAATCCTCAGCATCAGCATGAGTCGTCAACCAATAATATCCATGACGAAAAGCCTTGGCCACCAGAGATTTAGAACTGGCATGATGACCACAATCTCCTTCATGAATCTCTAGTAGGATCTTACAACCTTCGTCAGGAGAAACACAACGTTGAAATGCCCCCATAACACTGCGATGATGCAACTCCCCATTGACAATAGTCATTGACTTAGACCGCCGGGTTATCTGCCTGGCCAAAGTTTCATCCTCAGGTAACTTGCCCCGGGTCATATAAGCCAAATATGGAACTGTCCAACCAGGAATAACATGAAGAGCCACCACCAATTGTGCCTCTAGGTCAGGAATAGCAAGATCTTCCTCTGTAGGCAATTCGACTGACGGGTTATGCAAGATATCCAGGAAAGTGTTAGGTGGTACCGGCTTACGCTGGGACCCTAACCGGCTCAAAGCATCAGCCGCCTCATTTTTCCTACGATCAACATGTTCAACTTGATAACCTTTGAAGTGACCAGCAATAGCATCAACATCTTGGCGATAAGCCGCCATGAGTGGGTCCTTAGAAGCCTAGGTGCCAGAAACTTGCTGAGCTACCAAATCTGAGTCGCCAAAACACGTCACCCGGCTTAAGTTGATCTCCTTAGCCGTCTGAAGACCGTGGAGCAAGGCCTCATACTCAGCTGCATTGTTAGTGCAAGGGAACATCAACCGTAGAACATAACAAAATTTATCACCTCATGGGGAAGTCAAGATAACTCCAGCCCCCGAGCCTTCCAACTACCTGGATACATCAAACTGAATAGTCCAATATGTGTTATCCGGCTTCTCCTCAGGCATCTGCAATTCTGTCCAATCATTTATAAAATCCACAAGTGCTGGAGCCTTGATGGATGTGCGAGGCATATACTTCAAATCATGGGGTCCAAGCTTAATGGTCCACTTGGCTACCCGACCTATGGCTTCTCTGTTTTGAATACTATCCCTTAAAGGGGCAGAACTAACCACATTGATGGGATGACCCAGAAAATATTGCTTGATCTTACGACTACCCATGAACACCCCATATACAAGCTTCTTCCAATGTGGATACCTCTGCTTGGATTCGATGAGCACTTCATTGATGTAGTAAACCGACCGCTGAACCGGATGCTCCTTGCCTAATTCCTTCCTTTCTACCACAATAGCTACGCTAACAGCTCGACTATTGGCAGCCACATATAACAACAAAGGCTCTCTGTCAATGGGAGCAGCAAGGACCGGCGGCTCAGCTAACTGGTGCTTTAAGGCCTCAAACGCCTGATTAGCAGCATGACTCCAGACAAAGTGATATGTCTTCTTCATCATCTAGTACAGAGGGATAGCCTTTTCGCCCAGCCGTTTTATGAACCGACTTAGGGATGCAATACGAACCGCCAGACACTGAACATCATTAACACACGCCGGTTTGGCCAGGGAGGTAATAGCCTTAATTTTTTTCTGGGTTAGCTTCAATACCTTGTTCAGAATCTAGAAAACCTAAGGGCTTGCCTACTGGTACACCAAAGACACACTTGGCCGGGTTAAGCATCATCTTGTAGACCCGAAGATTGTCAAAGGTCTCATTCAAATCATCTATCAAGGTCTCCTTCTTCCTAGACTTCACCACAATATCATCCACATAAGCATGAACATTACGCCTAATTTGACTATGAAAGCAATTTTGCACACATCGCTGGTAAGTCGCCTGGGCATTCTTGAGCCCAAAAGGCATAGATACATAACAGAAGGCTCCAAAAGGAGTGATAAAGGTTGTCTTCTCCTAGTCCTTAACTGCCATCTTGATCTGATGATAACCAGAATAAGCATGCAAAAAGCTCAAATGCTCACAACCCGCCTATCATCAATAATCTGATCAATAAGGGGAAGAGAAAAAGAATCAGCTGGACATGCCTTGTTTCAGTCCGTGTAATCCACAGACATACGCCAGGTACCATTCTTCTTAAGTACTAGCATCGGGTTAGCCAACCACTCAGGATGAAAAACTTCAACAATAAACCCAGCCGCCAAGAGCCGGGCCACTTCTTCACCAATGGCCTTGCGCCTTTCTTCATTGAAATGGTGAAGGAATTGCTTGACCGGTTTAAACTTTGGATCAATATTGAGAGTGTGCTTGATGGCAGCTGGAACTACGTCGATATTTCCCCGGAGAGGGAGGGATGATGAAGCACAGCGGCTGTAGGTATTTCCCTCAGTTATGAAACCAAGGTTATCGAACCAGTAGGAGAACCAAGCAACACAATGTAAACATCCCTTGCACACAAATAACAACACCTCGCAACCCGACGTGTTAAAGGGGTTGTCAATCCCTTTTGGGTAACGGCGCCAAAAATTGGTGTGTGATGGTAAAAAGGTTGTAATAGATTGGATAAATAGATCGCAAATAAAATAAAGTGCAGCAAAGTATTTTTGTATTTTTTGGTTCAATAGATCTGAAAATAAAAGCAACGAAAAAGTAGATCGCAAAGGCAAATATATGAGAAATAAGACCCGGGGCCGTAAGTTTCACTAGTGGCTTCTCTCAAGAAAAATAGCAAAAGGTGGGTAAACAAATTACTGTTGGGCAATTGATAGAACTTCAAATAATTATGACGATATCCAGGCAACAATCATTACATAGCCATCACGTCCAAGATTAGTAGACCGACTCCTGCCTACATCTACTACTATTACTCCACACATCGACCGCTATCCAGCATGCATCTAGTGTATTAAGTTCATGGAAAAACAGAGTAATGCAATAAGAACAATGACATGATGTAGACAAGATCTGTTAATCTATATGGCGGTAGATATAGATCTCGTCTTTTTATCCTTAGTAGCAACGATACATACATGGCGGTTCCCTTTCTGTCACTGGGATCAAGCACCGTAAGATCGAACCCACTACCGGGCACCTCTTCCCATTGCAAGATAAATAGATCGAGTTGGACAGACAAAACCCAAATATCGGAGAAGAAATACGATGCTATAAGAGATCATGCATAAATGAGATCAAAGAAACTCAAATACTTTTATGGATATAAAATCATAGATCTGATCATAAACTCGAAGTTCATCGATCCCAACAAACACACCGCAAAAGAGTTACATGATATGGATCTTCAAGAGACCATTGTATTGAGGATCAAGAGAGAGAGAGATGAAGCCAGCTAGCTACTAACTACGGACCCGAAAGTCTACAAAGAACTACTCACGCATCATCGGAGAGGCACCAATGGAAGTGGTGAACCCCTCCGTGATGGTGTTTAGATTGGATCTGATGTTTCTGGACTCTGCGGCGGCTGGATGAATATTTTATCGACTCCCCAAGGGTTTTGGGAATATTTTGGTATTTATAGAGCAAAGAGGCGGTCCGAGGGGCACCCGAGGTTGGCACAACCCACCGGGGCGCGTCAGGGCCTCCTGGCGTGCCCTAGTGGGTTGTGCCCCCCTTGGGGCACCCCCCCAAGGCGCAACCAGGGCCTATCTGCTTCCTTTTGGCCCATAAAAAATCATCATAAAGTTTCGTGCCATTTGGTCTCCGTTTGATATTGATTTCCTGCGACGTAAAAAACAGGAACTAGCACTGGGCACTATGTCAATAGGTTAGTACCAAAAAATGATATAAAATGACTATAAAATGATTATAAAACATCCAAGATTGATAATAAAACAGCATGGAACAATCAAAAATTATAGAAACGTTGGAGACGTATCAGCATCCCCAAGCTTAACTCCTACTCGTCCTCGAGTAGGTAAGTGATAAAAACAGAATTTTTGATGTGGAGTGTTGTTCATCAAGTCATATCATATTCTTTTCTTTATAGCATGGACATTTGGAGTTTTTTGTGATTCAAAGAAATACTCTAGTTTTGACATAATAATTTAGATACTCAAGCATACCAACAAGCAACCATGTCTTTCCAAATATCAATGCTAAAATAAGTTATCCCTAGCCCATCATGCTCCAACATCCATCCATTCATGAAACACACTCGAATATTAACTACACCCAATACTTGAGCATGATCATATTGCCTCCTAGTTGGTTCTTTTTATGAGATAAGATAGAGACTCAAAATTCAAAATAAAAGTTGCATAAAGTAAAAGAAAGTCCCTCCACAGAGGGAAGTAGGGATTTGTAGAGGTGCCAGAGCTCAAAGCGAAAAATTTGAGATAAAAACATTTTGGGAGGTGTATCCATCCCACCAACGAAAATGACTTAGACTTCCCAATATTTTCCATGCATAGATATATCATAGGCAGCTCCCAAACAGAAAATAAAGTTTATTCCTTTTTCCACCATAACTTCCACTTCCCATGGCTAACCGTATCCACGGGTGCCCTCCATACCAAAACTTTCCAAGGAATTTATTATTTGAGAACATAAAGTAAATTCATTTCTTTTTTTCATTTCGGGACTGGGCATCCCTAATACCTTTGCCTTACTCTCGTGCAATGACAAGTGAATAAACACTCATCTTGAGAATAACACGTCTAGCATGGAAAATATTAGCCACCCCTCACCACTCCGCGAGCGAAACAAACACACAAAAGAGAAGTTTATTTTGAAAATTAGAGATGGCACATGCAAATTTGCTTAGAACGGCAAAAGAATACCGCATATAGGTAGATATAGTGGACTCATGTGACAAAACTGGTTTAAAGGGTTTTGGATGCACAAGTAGAGGTCATACTTAGTGCAAAATGAAGGCTAGCAAAAGATTGAGAAGTGACCAACCAAGAAACGATCAATCTCATAAGCAAGCACTAAGCATAATTAACACCGAATAATGCACCAAGAGTAGGATATAATTTTCATTGCATGATTATTGACTTTCGTGCATGCATAGGGATTCACAAACCTTAACACCAATATTCTTACCGGAACACAATTACTCATCAACATAACTCACATATCACATCATCAAATCTCAAAACTATTACTAAGAATCAAGTTTATTTTGTCCAATGATCTTCATGACATTTTCTTTTTCTTTATCCTTCTTGGATATCTATCACTTTGGGACTAATTTTCATGTGTTGCTTTTCATAAGCTCAACCAAATATAAGTGAAGATCATGAGCATAACAAATTTTCTTTGTCTCAAAATAATTTAAGTGAAGCAAGAGAGAATTTCTTCAAAATTTTACTAAATCTCAAACAAATATAAGTGAAGCAAGAGAGCATTTCTTCAAAAATACTAAGTACACTATGCTCAAAAAGATATAAGTGAAGCACTAGAGCAAGTCCTAGCTCATAGAAGATTTAACTGAAGCATAGAGAGCAATTCTAACAAGTCATGACATAATTTTGGCTCTCTCAAATAGGTGTTTCCAGCAAGGATGGATAATTTAAAAATAAAATATAACAAGCAAATACACATATCATACAAGACGGTCCAAGCAAAACACATATGATGTGACGAATAAAAATATAGTCTTGAGTAAAATACCGATAGTTGTTGGAACAAAGCGGGGATGCCACTCGGGGGCATCCCCAAGCTTAGTTGGTTGCTCATTCTTGGATAATAGCTTGGGATGCCGGGGCATCCCCAAGCTTAGGCTCTTACATCATTCCTTCACCCATCGCAAGATAACCCAAAACATGAAAACTTCAATCACACCAAACTCAACAAAGCCTTCGTGAGATCCGTTAGTATAAAATAATAAATCACTACTATAAGTGATGTATCAAACCCATTCATATTTTGTTTTTGTATTATATCTATTGCATTCCAACTTTTCTATGGCAAAAACTCATCAAATAAAACCATAGAGCCATCAAAATAAGCACACAACACGAAGAAAATAGAATATGTCAAAATAGAGCATTCTGTAGCAATCTGACTATTTGTAATACTTCTGTAATTCCAAAAACTCTGAAAAAGAAAAATTAATTTGTATATTCATCTATTGCAAGAGTAATGGGTATTTTATCGCTCTCTGGTAAAAGATGAAAATTAATTTCGTGAGCGCAAACTTTTTATTTTTTCAGCAAGATCAAACAACTATTGCCCAAGAAGATCCTAAAGGCTTTACTTGGCATAAAAACTAATTCAAACATAAAAAATCACAATCATAACAGTAGCATAATTTTTTAAACACACAAAAACAGAAAGCAAAAAGGAAAAAAAAATAAATTTATTAATTGGGTTGCCTCCCAACAAGCGCTATAGTTTTACGCCCTTAGCTAGGCATAAAGCAAGGATCTAAGTTTTGTCATCTTTGGTTCGAGATCCATAAGATGCCCTCATGATTGATTCATAAGGTGGCTTAATTCCAGTTCTAGGAAAGTGTTCCATACCCTTCCTCAAAGGAAATTGGAACTTAATATTGCCTTCTTTCATATCAATCACGGCACCGATAGTGCGTAAAAACGGTCTACCAAGAATAATTGGACAAGACAGATTGCAATCAATATCAAAAAGAAAAAAAATATGGTCACATAATTCCTATTTGCAAGAATAAGAACATCATTAATTCTTCCCATAGGCTTTTTAGTAGTAGAATCCGCCAAGTGCAGATTCAAGGAACGTCCTTCAAGATTGGTAAGACCAAGCACATCACATAAAGATTGTGGAATTGTGGAAACACTAGCACCCAAGTCACACGAAGCAAAACACTCATAATTTTTAATCTTGACTTTGATAGTAGGTTCCCATTCATCACACAATTTTCTAGGAATTGAAACTTCCAATTCCAATTTTTCTTCAAAAGCTTTCATCATAGCATCAACAATATGTTTAGTAAAAGCTTTATTTTGTTCGTAAGCATGGGGTGAATTTATCATGGATTGCAACAAAGCAATATAATCAATCAAAGAGAAACTATCATAATTAATGTCTTTGTAATCCAAAATAGTGGGTGCATCACTAGCTAAAGTTTTGACCTCTCCAAACCCACTTTTATCAATTTTCTCAACAAGATTTTCACCCTCCGAAATATTGGGACGCCTTCTACCAAAAGTTGACTCTTCTCCAGTCCCTTTTTCAACATTATTAACTTTACTAAACAAGGAATCAATAGAAGAAACACCAATCATTTTAAGGTCTTCATCATCTTTGCACGAATAATCACTAGAAAAAGCTTTTTCCAAAAATTCTCTTTTAGCTCTAAGCATAGCAGTTCTTTTCTTACTTTCATCCATAGAAACATAAAGAGATTTAATTGATTCATCTACTTTAGGCACAAAAATATTTATCTTGAGATTTTCCACGTCATGAGCAATTCTATCAACTCTTCTAGACAAATCATCAATTTTGTTCAACTTTTCTTCTATGGAAGTGTTGAAAACTTTTTGTGTGTTGATAAATTATTTAATATTATTCTCAAGATTAGAGGTGTTCCTATTATTATTATAAGATTGATTTCCATAGGAATTACCATAATTATTATTAGAATTACTAGGAAAAGGCCTAGGATTAAAATTGCCTTTATAAGCATTGTTGTTGAAATTATTTCTAGAGATAAAATTCACATCAATGGCATCTCTATTTTGCTAAATCAAAGTAGAGAAAGACATATCATTAAGATCAATAGGAGAACTTCTACTAGCAACCAATTTCATAATAGCATCAACTTTATCACTCGAAGAAGAAATTTCTTCAACCGAGTTAACTTTTTTACTAGTAGGAGCCCTTTCAGTATGCCATTGTGAATAGTTTATCATGATATTATCGAGAAATTTGGTGGCTTCACCCAAAGTAATTTCCATAAAAGTACCACCCCCGAAGAAATCTAAAATATTACGAGAAACAAAATTCAATCCCGCATAAAAAATTTGTATGACCATCCAAAGATTTAACCCATGAGTTGGGGAATTCCTTAGCATCATTTTCATCCTTTCCCAAGATTACACAACATGCTCATGTTCAAGTTGCTTGAAATTCATGATCTGGGTTCTAAAGGAAATAATTTTTGCGGGAGGAAAATACTTAGTGATAAAAGCATCTTTGCACTTATTCCATGAATCGATACTATTGTGAGGCAAACAGGAGAACCAATTTTTTGCAGAATCACGCAAAGAGAACAGAAATAATTTCATCTTGACCACATCATTGTCCACATCTTTTTTATTTTGCATATCATATAACTCCACGAAGGTATTAAGATGGGACGCGGCATCCTCATTAGGAGTGCCGGAAAATTGGTCTTTCATAACAAGATTCAACAAAGCGGTATTAATATCACAAATCTCCGCACTAGTGGCGGGAGGAGCAAGCGGAGTGCCAATAAAATCATTGTTGTTGGTATTTGATAAATCACATAACTTGGTGTTCTCTTGAGTCATGATGACCACGCAACAATATTGCACTAAAAAATAGATCCGGTAAGGAAACGGCGAACAGAAAAGGAGAGGCGAATAAAACGGCAAATTTTTGTGAAGTGGGGGAGAGGAAAACGAGAGGCAAATGGCAAATAATGTAAATTGCGAGGATATGAGATTTGTGATTAGGAACCTGGTTATGTTGAAGATCCTCCCCGGCAATGGCGCCAGAAATTCTCCTTGATGGCAGCTGGAACTACGTCGGTATTTCCCCGGAGAGGGAGGGATAATGCAGCACAGCGGCGATAGGTATTTCCCTCAGTTATGAAACCAAGGTTATCGAACCAGTAGGAGAACCAAGCAACACAACGTAAACAGCCCCTGCACACAAATACCAACAGCTCGCAACCCGACGTGTTAAAGGGGTTGGCAATCCCTTTTGGGTAACGGCGCGAGAAATTGGTGCGTGACGGTAAAAAGGTTGTAATAGATTGGATAAATAGATCGCAAATAAAATAAAGTGCAGGAAAGTATTTTTGTATTTTTGGTTTAATAGATCTGAAAATAAAAGCAAGGAAAAAGTAGATCGTAAAGGCAAGTATATGAGAATTAAGACCCGGGGGCCGTAGGTTTCACTAGTGGCTTCTCTCAAGAAAAATAGCAAACAGTGGCTAAACAAATTACTATTGGGCAATTGGTAGAACTTCAAGTAATTATGACGATATCTAGGCAATGATCATTACATAGGCATCACGTCCAAGATTAGTAGACCGACTCCTGCCTGCATCTACTACTATTACTCCACACATCGACCACTATCCACCATGCATCTAGTGTATTAAGTTCATGGAAAAACAGAGTAATGCAATAAGAACGATGACATCATGTAGCCAAGATCTGTTTATCTATATGGCGGTAGATATAGATCTCGTCTTATTATCCTTAGTAGCAATGATATATACATGTCGGTTCCCTTTCTGTCACTGGGATCAAGCACCGTGAGATCGAACCCACTACTGGGCACCTCTTTCCATTGCAAGATAAATAGATAGAGTTGGCCAGACAAAACCTAAATATCGGAGAAGAAATACGAGGCTATAAGAGATCATGCATAAAAGAGATCAACGAAACTCAAATACTTTCATGGAGGTAAAAACATAGATCTGATCATAAACACGAAGTTCAACGATCCCAACAAACACACCGTAGAAGATTTACATCATATGGATCTCCAAGAGACCATTGTATTGAGGATCAAGAGAGAGAGAGAGAGATGAAGCCATCTAGCTACTAACTACGGACCCGAAGGTCTACAAAGAACTACTCACGCATCATCGGAGAGGCACCAATGGAAGTGGTGAACCCCTCCTTGATGGTGTTTAGATTAGATCTGGTGTTTTTGGACTCTGCGGCGGCTGGATGAATATTTCGTCGACTCCCCTAGGGTTTTGGGAATATTTGGGTATTTATAGAGAAAAGAGGCGGTCCGGGGGCACCCGAGGTGGGCACAACCCACTAGGGCGCGCCAGGGCCTCCTGGCGCGCCCGGTGGGTTGTGCCCCCCTCGGGACCAGGGCCCATCTGCTTCCTTTTGGCCCATAAAAAATCATCGTAAACTTTCGTGCCATTTGGAGTCCATTTGATATTGATTTCCTGCGATGTAAAAAACATGGAAAACATGAACTGGCACTGGGCACTATGTCAATAGGTTAGTACCAAAAAATGATATAAAATGACTATAAAATGATTATAAAACATCCGAGATTGCTAATTAAACAGCATGAAACCATCAAAAATTATAGATACGTTGGAGACGTATCAGTGTTCAGCAAGTTCCCTCAGTACACCTGGCATGTCTGAAGGCTTCCATGCAAAGATATCACGGTTCTCATGGATGAACTCAATGAGCGTGCTTTCCTATTTTGGATCCAGATTAGCATTGATGCTGAACTGCTTGGATGAATCGCCAGAAAAAAAATCAACAATCTTAGTGTCATCCACCGACTTAAATTTCAACAGGGGGTCATGCTCTATAGTTGGCTTCTTCAAAGATGTCATATCCGTCGGGTCAACATTATGCTTGTAAAATTTCAATTCTTCTGTTGCACAGACAAACTCAGTGTAAGCAGCATCGCCTTCTTCACATTCCAAGGCTATCTTCCAGCTTCCATGCACCATAATGGTACCCTTATGACCCGGCATCTTAAGCTGCAAAGAAATATAACAAGGCCTTGCCATGAACCTAGCATAAGCCGGCCTCCCAAACAGAGCATGGTAAGGACTCTTGATTTTAACTACTGCAAAAGTCAACGTCTCGGATCTAGAGTCATAATCATCGCCAAAAGCAACCTCCAAAGATTTCTTTCCCACCGGATACGCCGCCTTACCAGGCACCACGCCGTGAAAAACAGTGTTCGACGGCTTAAGATTCTTATTAGTTAACCCCATGCGACGGAAAGTATCATAATAAAGGATATTGATGTTGTTGCCTCCATCCATGAGCACTTTAGTGAATTTGTAGCCTCCAACCTGAGGTGCCACCACCAAAGCCAAGTGACCCAGATTATCAACCCGGGGCAAGTGATCCTCACAACTCCAGAGAATAGGGTGTTCGGACCATCACAAATAACGAGGAATCACCGGCTCAACTGCACTCACTGCTCTTTCATGAAGCTTTTGATCCCGCTTCCATAAACTTGTGGTGAAGATGTGGTACTGCCCACTATTCAACTGCTTCGGGTTACTTTGATAACCAGACTGCTGCTGTTGATTCCCCTGACCAGACTGTGGACTATAACCACCCTAATTGCCTTGTCCTTGGAAACCGACATTAGAACCGCCACCACCATAACCCGGACCATGAGAGCCAGATCCTGAGCCGCCGTTCGGGCCATGGTTGTTCTGAAAAAGATCGAAAGCTTTGAACTCCTTTATGATATAGCAATCCTTCCATAAATGAGTGGCCGACTTCTCGCGTGTACCGTGCCTCAGACAAGGCAGATTCATTATCGCTTCGAGGTTGAGTCTTGATCCTCCAGGCCGGGCCGGCCTTCCCTTGCAACGTTGATTATTATTCTGCGCACTGGTGTTAGCCACAAAGTCTAAATTGCTGTCGGCCTTACGCTTACCATTACCACCTTGGCTTGCTGGGTTATACTGTTGCCCTTTCATGTTGCCGCTCTTCTTTTCCTTTCCCGGCTTTTCATCATCAGACTCGGGGTCCTTGGTACTGTCGGAGTCGGTATACTTGAAAAGAGCCACCATGAGCTCCCCCATGTCATTGCAGTGGTGCTTAAACCGTCCGAGCTTTTGTTTGAGGGGGAGGAAACGATAGTTTTTCTCCAACATCAAAATCACTGAACCGACGTTGATGCTGACTGATGAGTGTATAATAGTCGAGATCCGGCGCACCCAGTGGGTTGTCGACTTGCCCTCACCTTGGACACAATAATCTAAATCCAGGATTGATATAGGCTGCTTGCATGTTGTAAGTGCATCTAGTGCCCCTTAGTGATTTTGGTGTATTGAAGACTTATAGGTTAAGGGACTAATGCGTTTGTGAGTGTACACAGGTCTATAAGTCTATGAGGAGTTTGATATTTACAGGAAAAGTCAACCCCTAAAAATGAATATCTTCGACTGGAGATTTTGGTATTTCTGAAGAATTTCATGAAGACTTTGAAAGTGAAGAAAT
This sequence comes from Triticum urartu, assembly GCF_003073215.2. Lineage (NCBI taxonomy): Eukaryota > Viridiplantae > Streptophyta > Magnoliopsida > Poales > Poaceae > Triticum > Triticum urartu. The sequence continues at coordinate 366,951,803 of NC_053026.1, read as the reverse complement.
TGGTGTGTCCGTGAAGACTTGATATTCATGCGAGGAATATGAAGCTTGAAGACTTTCATTTTCATAGTTTCATTTTTCTCTTTCTTGAGTCATAGGAAACACCGTACTGTTAAAGGGGGTCGAGGAAATACTAAGGAAAAATTTCCATGTGATGCTCAACTCAAAATCCTACACCTACCAATCCCTTCGAGTGAAGCCATTGGAAATCTCATACAGTTCAGTCAATTTCTTTAGTGAAAGAGATGAAGTTCTTCTGGTCTCTGAGGAATTTGTCCTGACTGAGGAGTTAGGAATTCGCCAGTGCGGATTGCCTACACAGTGAGGAACATGATAGCCCTGAGGATTTTACTACTCAAAATTCCGACCGTTGCTGTGCTATGCGCCAGCTGTCCCAAAATATCTATAAACATAACGGTCATATCATTGAAGGGCATTTATGTCTTATCATGTCGGGCTGCTCCCTAGGCTATAAATAGCCGCCCCCTACAACCACTAGCTGGTTGGCTGCTCCGAGAGAAATTGACACTTGTCATTTGAGAGCAACCCATCCTGTGAGGACTTTGAGCGAAAATCATCAAGTGAGGAAAAACCAAAAACCCAAACACCTAGAAACCCCAAGTGATTGAGCATCACTGAAGAGATTGATCCTGCGTGGATCCGATGTATGTTACCTTTGAAGACTGTGCTTCTTCCGGACGGTTAGGCGTCATGGTCTAGAGCATCCAAGAGGAATTGTGGATCGCCGAGTGACCAAGTTTGTGAAGGTTTGGAAGTCGCGTGAAGACTTACCACGAGTGATTGGACAAGGTCTGTGTGACCTTAGTTCAAGGAGAATACGGTGAGGACTGGGTGTCCTGAGCTACGTGTTCAGGACTGGGTGTCCGGGACTGTGTGTCCTCGAGTTTAAATACTCATCCGCTCCAACCAGACGTACAACTGAGACAGCAGTTGGAACTGGTCTATGAAATCATTGTCTTCACCAAGCTTACTGGTTCTATTTCCTCAAATCTTCCATTTCCTCATAACTGTGTTGTGTGTTTGTTCATATCTGTGTTTGAAGACTTTGACTGAAGACTTCCTCAATTTCCTCAGTTCAATTTCTTCAGTCCGTTTGTCTTCATCCTGTGTTATCCTGTGATTACGCTTCCTGTACTCTGTCCCTGTCTTCATTTCATCATGATGACTATGCTTGTATTCTGTTATGTTTACTTTTGAGTACTTATTCCGCTGCTAGTAGTTCTTCGCTAAGGAATTTCCTCACCGGCAAATCCCTCAGTGAAGAATTTCATAAGAATCGCCTATTCACCCCCCCTCTAGTCTATATAACGCACTTTCAATTGGTATCAGAGCAAGGTACTCCCTTGTTCTGTGTGATTTTGGTTTAACCGCTTGGAGTTTTAGTTATGTCGACCGCAGGTATGATCAAGGTCTCTTCTGGGTGTCCTACCTTCAATGGGACGGACTACCCCTACTGGAAGAATAAGATGCGAATGCATCTTGAAGCAATTGATAACGATCTCTGGTATGTTGTGGAAAATGGTGTTCCCTCAGTCACACCTTCTCTGAATGCTGCTGATGTGAAGAGATTCAAGCAACTCAACTCTCAAGAGAAGAATATCATATGTGGCCATCTGAGCAAAGGACAGTATGGCAGAGTGAGTGCTTTGGAGACAGCAAAGCTTATCTGGGACAGGTTGTCCAAAGTGAATGAAGGAGTCTCAACTCAGCATGACTCTCGAGTTGATGTTCTTCGCAATCTCTTCAACCACTTCAAAAGACTCGACAATGAAAATGTTCAACAAACCTTCGATCGCCTCACTGACATCTCAAATGAGATTCAAGCACTTGGTGCCACTGACATCACCGACCATGAGGTGGTGAAGAAATTGCTGAGATCGCTTGATTCCTCATTTGACACTCTGGCATTGATGATACAAGAACGTGCTGATTACAAGTCACTTGATCTCGCTGATATTCTCGAGAGGCTAAATACTCATGAGTTCCAACTTGCTAAAAAGAGAGATCTCTATGGTTCAAGCTGTGGCAGATCACGTGCACTAAAGGCCAAGGCAGTATCTGAGTCCGAAGAAGACTCTAATAGCAGCCTTGGTGATCCTGAAGAACTGAGCCATGATCTGGCTCTGCTCGTGAAGAAATTCCAAAAGTTCTCAAGACGTGGTCGCCTTGGAAGACCCTCAAGGAGCAATGATTCCTCATCAAGTGACTACAAGAGGAGGCTCTGCCACAAATGCAAGAAGCCTGGTCATTACATTCAAGACTGTCCTCAATGGGAAAAGGAATCAAAGAAGAAGAAATACAAGGATTGCAGTTCTGATGATGCAAAGAAAAATAAGAAATCCTCAAAATCTTCATCATCAAAATCCTCAAAGCCTTCACATCACAAGAAGAGCAGCTCCAAGAAGGCTAGGGCATTCATTGGCAAGGAAATGGACTCTGAGGCTGAATCTGAAGAAAATGAGGAAGAGGAGTCATCTGAGGAGTCCGAATCCAGAGTGGCGAGCCTAGCTATCGCTACTGCATTCGTCAGCAAGTCTATCTTCAACACTGAAGAAAATAACCTCACCAACAAAGCTGATGAAGGGGATGATGACTACGCTCCCACCTACTGCTTCATGGCAAAGGGTGCCAAGGTACTCAAATATACCTCATCTGAATCAAGTGAGAATGAATCTGATGAAAATCTTAAGCCCAGCTATTCTAAACTTGCTAAGATTGCTGTAAAACAACAAAGGGCTTTAGAAAAGGTTCAAAACATGCTAGACAAAAGTGATGATATGTTGGGTGAAGAAATGGATCGCACTAAAGCCCTGACTGAAAATCTTCAGAGATTTCAGACTAGGTTTGACAATCTTCAAAGTCATCATAACACTCTCTTATCCGATCATGAGAAGCTTTCTTATGAATTTCATCAAAGAAAGCAAGACCTTGAGAAGCTAAGAGTGAGTTATGAAGATCTTCAGAAGGAGCGTGATTCATTACTTGCTCAACAAATCAGCGCTTCTCAGGAAGAATTTGTTCCTCCATGCTTAAAGTGCATTGAACGTGAATCTGCTAATTCTTCACCTGAATGTTCAAATGCTGCTAATGTTTCAAATTCTTCACATGCCTCTGCTATCACTAATTCCTTATCCGAGGACATTGCTAGTATCACTGACGATGTAGGGCTGAAGGAATTGTACACGACAGGCATGTACAAAAGCCTCAAAGGGCATTAGGCTCTTTGTGATGTGCTTAAAAAGCAGATCCTCAACAGGAACCCTAGGAAAGAGGGTATCGCCTTTGAGAGGAAACTCAGTGCTGATGGTACATATTGGAAGCCTGAGCAGTACCCCAAAACTACATGGGTTGCTGCAAAGGGACCTCCAGTTGATCCATCTAACTTATCTAGATTTTCATGTGAAAATCCTCACTCTGATGATGAGCCAATTGACTCCAACTATAAACTGTTTAAAAATCAGAATGGTGAAGTATTTGCTAGATATGTTGGCACTAACTGCAGGAACGGCTCCCCTATGAAGAAAATCTGGGTTCCCAAAAGATGCCTTGAAAATCTTCAGGTGAATGTCATCATGACGCCACCTGTGAAGAATAGGAACCCTAGATCAAATTCTTCATATGGACCAAATTCTTCATATGGATCCAAGTCCTCATACGGACCAAACTCCTCACATGGATCAAATTCCTCAAAAGGATCAAAGTCCTCATATGAACATCATCGTGCTAACCCGTCTGTTTCGTAGGGAAGATCTAAGGATTATGGATATGTGCATTATTCTTCAAATCATTATGTCCATAAGTCCTCGAAGAATTTCTCTGCTTACTCTTATGCTTATTCTAACCCCTCTTATGTGAAACGAAATGGACTGGCTTCTATGCCATCCTTCTCATATGGAGCTCGCAGAATGATGAACTCTTTGCCGCCCCTTCAGATGTGGGTGGTGAAGAAAAAGAACTAATCTCTTCTACAGGGTCAGGTCTCCAGACGCACGTAATCGTCTGAAGAATTTGCTGGAGACCTGAGCATGCCTGATAGGACGCAGGCAAATCATGAAGAAATGAACTTTCATTTCTCACATCCTCATATTGCTTTATCAGTTCTTTTACTTGATGAAATTGATCTGATGAATTGATGTCATATTCTTCACGCATGAAGTATATGAGTTTGTAAGCTGCACTAATTTGTCTGCAGGATGATCAACCTAAAGCCACTGAGTGGGTCCTCGATAGTGGATGTACAAACCACATGACTGGTGACAAGAATCTATTGATGGATGCTCCATTATCTCCGTCGCATCTGAAGCATATCATCTTTGCTGAGAAAGGAAAAAGTCAGGTATTGGGTCTAGGTAAGGTTGCAATTACAAAGGATCGACACATGGACAAGGTCATGCTTCTTGAGTCCTTAGGATACAACCTTATGTCTGTCTCAATGCTTTGTGATCTTGATATGGTTGTTGTCTTTGGCAAGTACCGTTGTGTTGTGGTTATGGAAGCTGACAATTCCAAAGTCTTCGAAGGATTTAGGAGAGGAGACCTGTATATTGTTGATTTCTCTACAGGACTACAACCAGCCGTGTGCTTACTTGCAAAAGCTTCAGAAGGCTAGCTCTGGCATCGACGACTTGGTCATGCAGGCATGAGGAATTTGCACACGCTTGCGAAGAAGAATCATGTCATTGGCATGGAGAATGTCAAATTCCTCAAGGATCACCTATGTGGAGCCTGTGAAGCTGGGAAGATGACGAAGGCCAAGCATCCAGCAAAGACTATCATGACCACCACTCGTCCGTTTGAATTGCTTCACATGGATCTCTTTGGTCCTAATCATTATTCTGCTATTTCAAATGAAGCATCTCAATATGGCCTTGTTATTGTTGATGATTATTCTCGCTATACATGGGTACACCTTGTTACTTACAAACATGAAGTGCAGGAAGTCTTCAAACGATTTTCCTCGAGGGCTTCAACCAACTTTGGTGTGAAGATCAAGCACATCAGAAGTGACAATGGCACTGAATTCAAGAATTCTGGTCTCGATGACTATCTTGATGAACTTGGTATTACTCATGAGTTATCTGCTCCCTACACTCCTCAGCAGAATGGCGTCGTGGAGCGCAAGAACAGGACTCTTGCTGAGATGGCTCGCACTATGCTTGATGAATACAAAACGCCTCGTCATTTCTGGACTAAGGCAATTGATACTGCGTGCCACATCATCAACAGAGTATATCTTCACAAATTCTTCAAAAAGACTGCCTATGAACTCCTCACTGATAAGAAACCCAATGTAAGTTATTTCAAAGTCTTCGGTGCTAAATGTTGGATTAGAGATCCTCATCACAACTCAAAATTTGCACCGAAAGCACATGAAGGTTTTATGCTTGGTTACGGAAAGGACTCGCACACCTACAGAGTCTTCGACAACGTTCTTCACAAAGTTGTTGAAACTGTAGATGTGCGGTTCGATGAAAATAATGGCTCACAAAGAGAGCACCTACCTACTGTGATAGATGAACCAGCACCTGAGGAAACTATCAAGTTCAAAGCTACCGAGGATGTCATTCCTACTAAAGAATCTGCTGAATAATTCATTCCAGAACATGAGGAACGTCGGGCTAATGCACCTGAAGAAAATGCTGAAGAAAATGGTGTTGAAGAAAACGCTGATCAAATCCTTCAACGACAACCAGCTCATCCTCGCATTGCAAAAGAAGTGCAAGTTGAAAAGATCATCAATGACATCAAAGCGCCAGGTCCTCTCACACGCTCAAAAGCTTCACATTTGTCTAACTTTTGTGGGCACTATGATTTTGTCTCTATTACAGAGCCCACTAAGGTAGATGAAGCATTTCTGGAGCCTAAGTGGATTCAGGCCATGCAAGAAGAATTACATCAGTTCGAGCTCAACAATGTCTGGGAACTGGTCAAACGTCCAGATCCTCACAAGCACAATATCATCGGCACAAAGTGGATCTACCACAACAAGCAAGATGAAAATGGCCTTGTGGTGAGGAATAAGGCACGGCTTGTAGCTCAAGGCTACACACAGGTGGAAGGAATTGATTTCGATGAAACTTTTGCACCTGTTGCTAGACTTGAGGCTATTCGGATATTACTTGCTTATGCTAACCATCATGATATCACTTTATATCAAATGGATGTGAAAAGTGCATTCCTCAATGGTAAGCTTGAGGAAGAAGTATATGTTGCTCAACCCCCAGGTTTTGAAGATCCAAAGAATCCTGACAAAGTCTTCAGACTCAACAAGGCCCTCTATGGCCTCAAGCAGGCCCTACGGGCTTGGTATGATACCTTGAAGGAAATCCTCATGAAGAAAGGCTTCAAACCTGGTTCACTCGACCCTACTCTTTTCACTAAATCTTATGATGGTGAATTGTTTATGTGCCAAATATATGTTGATGATATTATCTTTGGCTGTACTGACCAACGTTATAGTGATGAATTTGCCTATATGATGAGTGAAGAATATCAAATTTCTAGGATGGGAGAGTTGAAATTCTTCGTAGGTCTTCAAATTCGTCAACAACGCAATGGCATATTCATATCTCAGGAGAAATACCTCAAGGATGTACTGAGGAAATTCGGCATGCAAGATTGCAAAGGCGTCAAAATTCCTATGCCCACAAATGGCCACCTGTGCACTGATGAAAATGGTATTGACTTCGATCATAAGGTATACCGCTCCATGATAGGTTCCTTATTGTACTTATGTGCATCTAGGCCAGATATAATGCTTAGTGTTTGCATGTGTGCCTGATTTCAAGCTGCACCGAAGGAATCACACCATAAGGCTGTGAAGCATATTCTTCGATATCTAGCTCACACACCAACACTTGGATTATGGTACCCCAAGGGCTCGGCTTTTGATCTTTTTGGATATTCTGACTCTGACTATGCTGGTGATCGTGTGATCGCAAGTCAACATCTGGTACATGTCATTTCCTCGGACGTTCTCTGGTCTGTTGGTCCTCGAAGAAACAGAACTGCGTATCACTATCTATTGCTGAAGCTGAGTACATTGCCGCTGGTTCTTGCTGTGCCCAATTGCTATGGATGAAGCAAACTCTCAAGGACTATGGCGTCAACATGAAGAATGTGCCTCTCTTCTGTGACAATGAGAGTGCCATCAAGATTGCTCACAACCCAGTTCAGCACTCCAAGACAAAGCACATTCAGATTCGTCATCATTTTCTTCATGATCATGTGTTGAAGGGCGACATTTCTATTGAGCATGTGAAGACTGAAGAACAGCTAGCCGATATCTTCACAAAGCCCTTGGATGAGAAGAGAATTAGCAAGTTGCGGTGTGAGCTAAATATCCTAGAATCTTCGAATGTTTTTTGAAAAGGACACTCATCCTAACACTTATGCAAAATTGATGACTTAGATGTGAAACACATGAAGAAACGTTTTTCTTCAATCAATGAAGAATAACACTCTTAGTGTGAAGAAATTAATGAAGAATTTGATTCTTAGAACCCTACGATAATTGTACGCGGTGTCTGAAATCATCATTCTTATACGGTGGGTCACGCCACGACCGAAAGTTGAAATTCCTCAAATTATTCATATTCTTCAACTTTGCATAGTCTTCACTGGTTCCGACGTTTTTCTTCATTGGTTATATATATACATATATATATATATATATGAGTTTATGTCCTCTACAGCATTCACTTATTGTTATTTCTTCAAGTTGGTTTTCTGCTAAGTGAATGTGATCGGACCCTTCCCCCTCTATGCTATACTCAACCCAATTTGTTCACAAATTCTTCATGTGCGTTATATTTGAAACTCGTTCAAAATCTTCACTGTGTCCTTGTCAGCTGAAGAAATTGCGAACGGAACTTTAAAACCTATCTTATCGAAATTTTCGGCTTTGCCGCTAAAACCGTTCCGCATCCCACGTTACACTTATCAACTCACCCACGATCTAACACGATCTCCACCTCTCACTACATGGGTGACACATGTCATGCGAATGAGAAGGGTCAGGGGCACGTTCGTCCAATTTCTTCGGGCGGGCAGATTTTCACCGTGGCTATAAATACATCTCCTTCCCTTAATCACTTCTTTTACTCCGCTCGACCTCTCTCTCCAGCTCGAGCTTCTCAAACCCTAGCGCCGCCGCTACATTATCGCCGCCGGTGAGGAAGAGCTTCACTGCCTCGACCTCGTCGCCGACGTACTCGCGCCGACCATGGAAATCTTCACTCCGCCGCCACCGTAGCTATCTTTCTTCGCCAAATTAGGGCGTGGAAGATCTACACAAACGAACTTCACATCTCCTCACTCCAGTTCGTCGTGTTCTTCGTCCAGGGTAATTAAAAGTTACTTTTACTGCCCTCATTGATTCGAATGATTATCTAAAAAATGTTCAAAAGTGTTTTCTTCATATCTTCACACACTGAACACCTCACAAGTCATCTGTTCTTGATTCATTTCTCTAAGCATCATTTTTCTTCAAGATTCCTCAATTGTGTGGATCTTCGATCTATACAACTCTGGAACCTAAGACAAAGAACGCTTAGTGAAAATCTTCAAGACTCATCTGGTCAAATTCCTCAAACTTGTTCTTTTTGAAAAACCTTCTGAGAATGCATATGACCTCTCCAAATTCCTCGCAATTATACTCTGTTCACAGGTACACATGTCAGCTGCTGAATCACTAGGTTCTCATCAACTTAACTCATTTGCAGCGTTCCTCGAAGAAAAATTGCATACTTCTTAAGAGAATTCGATTGTTCAAATTCCTCAACTAAAGAAAATGGCTGATGGTAAAAGGCCACAGAAAGGAGGAAAGAGGCCTGAGGTAAATACAGCGTTCGAGATCCCTGATGACATATATGCTGGGTACTGCACACCTACTGAGGATACCAAGAATGAGCGCAAAGTGCGCAAACAGAGGATAGAGAGGAGATGGGCAAGAGAATGGAGGGAGTACAGATATGTCACTCCTAAGTACATGAAGAAATTCACACTCAATCCTCCATGCCCAAGAGCTCCATTGGCACCTGGCCAAATAGCAGATCCCACCAGCCTGAAGTGCAGTGAGGACTATCCTGATGAATGGGCCAAGCGCGAAACCAAGATGGCTAAGCAAGCCAAAGAAGCAGTGAGGAAATTCAATGAAGACTCTGCTGCTGCTGCTGCCTCTGCTGAGGCCTCTGCTGTCAAGCCAACGAAGGCTATGTCTAAGAAGCCTGCGCGCAGGCCAAGTTCCTCAGCAATGCCCTCACGGCCAGAATCATCAAAGCCCTCACAGCCAATTCCTCATGCTGCTCATGTTCCTCCCAAGTCCTCAGCTCCTCCGCCAAAGCCTTCAGCTGTTCCGCCTAAATCCTCAACACATGTGCATCTCGCCTCGTGACAAAGGATTGCCGGCATCTCCATTGCCTCAGGTGTCTCAGCTAGTTCCTCAGCTGCACCGAGTTCCTCAGCTGGCCCCTCACTGCTGAAGACAAAGGCCACTACTAGACGAGGTCCTCGCCCAAGTCCTCAAAAGAAGCAAGCCGCTTTCCAAGTGCCGTCTGATGAAGATGAAGCTGATGATGATGAACTTGCAGAAATCATCAGAGACAGGCAAGTCAGGGCCGCTAGAGCCAAAGGATCAGAAGTGCCACTGCTTTTGGATCCCAAGCTGATCCTCGACTACATTGATGATTGGCACAAGGACCCCAACACTCCCTTGCCTGACTTCAAGCTGACTCCTGGCCAGAGTCACATGCTGACCCACTTCATTCAAGAAGAAAAGTGGAAATTTGAGAAGGCCAGGCAGATCAAGAAAGCGCAGTACAAGAAAGAGCGCTATCTAAAGAAAAACATTGTCTCTATGACAGCTGAAGAACTTGTCACTATTCAGACTGAGATTAAGAAACTCAGTGATGACTTTGACGCATATCGCGCTGATTGGCTTGGAGCCAAGGTTCGTTTTGTGAAACTAGCGGATAACTTCACTTCCAATGTTGCAGTCCCAACGCAACAGGAAATTCCTCAGGCTGAAGCATCTGCTCAGCCTACTGAAGAAAATGCCAGCACCGCTGATGACAATCAGGCTGCTGAAGATAATGTGAGTTCCAGAGCTGATGACTGCATTCTAGCCGCTGAAGAAATTGCCAGGGCACCCACTAGTGGTGTGCCTGAAGAAACTGAAGAACTCGGGGCAACTGCATCAGTTGTGCCTGAAGAAAATCAACCAGATTCCTCAGCTTCTCCTGCACCAACTTCAACTCCAATCCTTCCATCTGCATCAGATGTGAAGAAGATCAGGGCTGCAGAGCATGCTGCAGTGAAGAAAAACCACTACTACCTCCATCAAGTCTTCGGTCACACCTGGGCAATCCTGTCACATTTGTATGGTGAAGAAGATCTGAAGAACATGGGTCTCAAAGAAAATTTTGACTGGTCTACACCTCCACCGAAGAAATTCAAGAAGGTCCAGGTTCCTTCTCTGGTGGCCAGCTCATATTCTTCATCGCGCGACACTGATGAACATGAAGATTTGGATGACACTGCGGCAGGACCTACATCAACAAACGACCCCAACAACGCTAGCGCTCCTTCATCAACATGATTATCTTCAGGGGCGTTAGTCCTCATTTTCGATCCTTTTGGTCATTCGATGACAAAGGGGGAGAAATATGAGTTATTCTTCAAGCGGGTCTACTATATGGGCGTTCGTTTTTTTGCTAAGTTACAACTCTCGTTCTTCTGAAACTTTTTTGGATCGAGTTGTAATCTTAAACCCGATGGTGCTCTAATACTTTTGATGCACTGTGCTCTGATACTTTTGATGCAGTATTCTGCATGCTTATTCCTCGTTAATATTATTGCACGCATGCTGAATTTCATCAGGCACCATATTTCATCATGCATTTCAAATTCTTCATATTATATGTTAAATGTGTGTATGAATTACAAGATATAGGGGGAGATCTCTATGATTCAACTCTTCAAGTGTGCATTGCTTCAAAGGAAAATTTCTCACTATGCACATCTTCAGGGGGGGTTCTTCTATATCTTGCAATCAAATTCCTCAATATCAATAGTTACACTTCATATGTTTATCCCCGTTGAAAACTTAACCTATATTGTCATCAATCACCAAAAAGGGGGAGATTGTAAGTGCATCTAGTGCCCCTTAGTGATTTTGGTGTATTGAAGACTTATAGGTTAAGGGACTAATGTGTTTGTGAGTGTACACAGGTCTATAAGTCTATGAGGAGTTTGATATTTACAGGAAAAGTCGACCCCTAAAAATGAATATCTTTGACTGGAGATTTTGGTATTTCTGAAGACTTTCATGAAGACTTTGAAAGTGAAGAAATTGGCGTGTCCGTGAAGACTTGATATTCATGCGAGGAATATGAAGCTTGAAGACTTTCGTTTTCATAGTTTTGTTTTTCTCTTTATTGAGTCATAGGAAACACCGTACTGTTAAAGGGGGTCGAGGAAATACTAAGGAAAAATTTCCATGTGATGCCCAACTCAAAATCCTACACCTACCAATCCCTTCGAGTGAAGCCATTGGAAATCTCATACAGTTCAGTCAATTTCTTCAGTGGCAGAGATGAAGTTCTTCTGGTCTCTGAGGAATTTGTCCTGACTGAGGAGTTAGGAATTCGCCAGTGCGGATTGCCTACACAGTGAGGAACATGATAGCCCTGAGGATTTTACTACTCAAAATTCCGACCGTTGTTGTGCTATGCGCCAGCTGTCCCAAAATATCTATCCACCTAACGGTCATATCATTGAAGGGCATTTATGTCTTATCATGTCGGGCTGCTCCCTAGGCTATGAATAGCCACCCCCTACAACCACTAGCTGGTTGGCTGCTCTGAGAGAAATTGACACTTGTCATTTGAGAGGAACCCATCCTCTGAGGACTTTGAGTGAAAATCATCAAATGAGGAAAAACCAAAAACCCAAAACCCAAACACCTACAAACCCCAAGTGATTGAGCATCACTGGAGAGATTGATCCTGCGTGGATCTGACGCTTGTTACCTTTGAAGACTGTGCTTCTTCCAGACGGTTAGGCGTCATGGTCTAGAGCATCCAAGAGGAATTGTGGATCGCCGAGTGACCAGGTTTGTGAAGGTTTGGAAGTCGCCTGAAGACTTACCACGAGTGATTGGACGAGGTCTGTGTGACCTTAGTTCAAGGAGAATACGGTGAGGACTGGGTGTCCTGAGCTGCGTGTTCAGGACTGGGTGTCCGGGACTATGTGTCCTCGAGTTTAAATACTCAGCCGCTCCAACCAGACGTACAACTGAGACAGCAGTTGGAACTGGTCTACCAAATCATTGTCTTCACCAAGCTTACTGGTTCTCTTTCCTCAAATCTTTCATTTCCTCATAACTGTGTTGTGTGTTTGTTCATATATGTGTTTGAAGACTTTGACTGAAGACTTCCTCAATTTCCTCAGTTCAATTTCTTCAGTCTGTTTGTCTTCATCCTGTGTTATCCTGTGATTACGCTTCATGTACTCTCTGCCTGTCTTCATTTCATCATGATGACTATGCTTGTATTATGTTATGTTTACTTTTGAGTACTTATTCCGCTGCTAGTAGTTCTTCGCTAAGTAATTTCCTCATCGGCAAATCCCTCAGTGAAGAATTTCATAAAAATCGCCTATTCAGCCCCCCTCTAGTCGATATAACGCACTTTCACATGTGTCTTTGAAATTTTGGATGAAACGTGCCTTCAGCTCTGCCCATGACCCGATGGTGTTGGCGGGCAGCCCTTTCAACCAAGTACGAGCCAGACCGTCCAACATCATGGTGAAATACTTAGCACATGCGGCATCGCTAACATCCACCATTTCTATGGCCATCTCATAACTTTCAATCTATGCTTTCGGGGGTTGATCTGCTGTGTAATTAGCACCTTGCGACGACCCTTGAAATCCCTGGGTCGACTCTCGGTACGCAGAGCCGGCACAAGACATGGCACACCCAAGGTTTTAGAAATCACGCCTACCTCCACTGAAGCTGACGGATAAGCCAGAGAGTGTTGATGAGCCACTTTTTGAGCCGCCAGCTCGGCCTCCCGATGCCCTCTACCCTGATCCACCAGTGTTTGAGCATTGGCACTGATGGGGAACGTAGCTGAATTTTAAAATTTTCTACGCATCACCAAGATCAATCTATGGAGTCATCTAGCAATGAGGGAGAGCGGAGTGCATCTACATACCCATGTAGATCGCGCGCGGAAGCGTTCAAGAGAACGGGGTTGATGGAGTCATACTCGTCGTGATCCAAATCACCGATGACCTAGTGCCGAACGGACGGCACCTCCGCGTTCAACACACGTACGGTTGGGAAGACGTCTCCTCAAACTTGATCCAGCAAGGGGGAAGGAGAGGTTGATGGAGATCCAGCAGCACGACGGCGTGGTGGTGGAAACTACTGCGATCTCGGCAGGGCTTCGCCGAGCACTGCGAGAAGGAGAGGTGTCACGGGAGGGAGAGGGAGGCGCCAGGGGTTAGGGTGTGGCTGCCCTCCCTCCCCCCACTATTTATAGGACCCCTAGGGGGGGCCGGCCCTAGGAGATGCCATCTCCAAGGGGGCGGCGGCCAAGGGGGTGGAGTGCCCCCCAAGCCAAGTGGGGCGCCCCACCCCTAGGGTTTCCAACCCTAGGCGCAAGGGAGGCCCATGGGGGGCGCACCAGCCCATCTGGGGCTGGTTCCCCTCCCACTTCATCCCATGGGCCCCTCCGGGATAGGTGGCCCCACCCGGTGGTCCCGGTACAATACCGATTACCCCGAAAACCTTTTCGATGGCCGAAACTTGACTTCCTATATATAAATCTTCACCTCCGGACCATTCGGGAACTCCTCGTGACATCCGAGATCTCATCCGGGACTCCGAACAACTTTCGGGTTACCGTATACTAATATCTCAACAACCCTAGCGTCACCGAACCTTAAGTGTGTAGACCCTACGGGTTCGGGAGACACGCAGACATGACCGAGACGACTCTCCGGTCAATAACCAACAGCGGGATCTGGCTACCCATGTTGCCTCCCACATGCTCCTCGATGATCTCATCAGATGAACCACGATGTCGAGGATTCAATCAATCCCGTATACAATTCCCTTTGTCAATCGGTACGTTACTTGCCCGAGACTCGATCGTCGATATCCCAATACCTCGTTCAATCTCGTTACCGGCAAGTCACTTTACTCGTACCGTAATGCATGATCCCGTGATCAACCACTTGGTCACATTGAGCTCATTATGATGATGCATTACCGAGTGGGCCCAGAGATACCTCTCCGTCATACGGAGTGACAAATCCCAGTCTCGATTCGTGCCAACCCAACAGACACTTTCAGAGATACCCGTAGTGTACCTTTATAGTCACCCAGTTACGTTGTGACGTTTGGCACACCCAAAGCACTCCTACGGTATCCGGGAGTTGCACAATCTCATGGTCTAAGGAAATGATACTTGACATTCGGAAAAGCTCTAGCTAACGAACTAAACGGTCTTTGAGCTATGCTTAGGATTGGGTCTTGTCCATCACATCATTCTCCTAATGATGTGGTCCCGTTATTAATGACATCTAATGTCCATAGTCAGGAAACCATGAATATCTTTTGATCAACGAGCTAGTCAACTAGAGGCTCACTAGGGACGTGTTGTAGTCTATGTATTCACACATGTATTACGATTTCCGGATAACACAATTATAGCATGAACAATAGACAATTATCATGAACAAAGAAATATAATAATAACCATTTTATTATTGCCTCTAAGGCATATTTCCAACAGTCTCCCACTTGCACTAGAGTCAATAATCTAGTTACATTGTGATGAATTGAACACCCATAGAGTTCTGGTGTTGATCATGTTTTGCTCTAGGGAGAGGTTTAGTCAACGGATCTGCTACATTCAGGTCCGTATGTACTTTACAAATATCTATGTCTCCATTTTGAACACTTTCACGAATGGAGTTGAAGCGGCGCTTGATATGCCTGGTCTTCCTGTGAAACCTGGGCTCCTTGGCAAGGGCAATAGCTCCAGTGTTGTCACAGAAGAGAGTCATCGGGCCCGACGCATTGGGAATGACTCCTAGGTCATTAATGAACTCCTTCACCCAGATTGCTTCTTGTGCTGCCTCCGAGGCTGCCATGTACTCCGCTTCACATGTAGATCCCACCACAACGCTTTGCTTGCAACTGCACCAGCTTACTGCCCCACCATTCAAAATATACACGTATCCGGTTTGTGACTTAGAGTCATCTAGATCTGTGTCGAAGCTAGCATCAATGTAACCCTTTACGACGAGCTCTTCGTCACCTCCATAAACGAGAAACATATCCTTAGTCCTCTTCAGGTACTTCAGGATATTCTTGACCGCTGTCCAGTGTTCCATGCCGGGATTACTTTGGTACCTTCCTACCAAACTTACGGCAAGGTTTACATCAGGTCTGGTACATAGCATAGCATACATGATAGACCCTATGGCCGAGGCATAGGGGACGACACTCATCTTTTCTCTATCTTCTGCCGTGGTCGGGCATTGAGCCGTGCTCAATCTCGTACCTTGCAATACAGGCAAAAACCCCTTCTTTGACTGATCCATATTGAACTTCTTCAATATCTTGTCAAGGTACGTACTCTGTGAAAGACCAATGAGGCGTCTCGATCTATCTCTATAGATCTTCATGCCTAATATGTAAGCAGCTTCTCCAAGATCCTTCATTGAAAAACACTTGTTCAAGTAGGCCTTTATGCTTTCCAAGAATTATATATCATTTCCCATCAACAGTATGTCATCCACATACAGTATGATAAATGCTACAGAGCTCCCACTCACTTTCTTGTAAATGCAGGCTTCTCCATAAGTCTGCGTAAACCCAAACGCTTTGATCATCTCATCAAAACGAATGTTCCAACTCCAAGATGCTTGCACTAGCCCATAGATCAAGCGTTGGAGCTTGCACACCTTGTCAGCATTCTTAGGATCGACAAAACCTTCCGGCTGCATCATATACAATTCTTCCTTAAGGAAACCATTAAGGAATGTCGTTTTGACGTCCATTTGCCATATCTCATAATCATAGAATGCGGCCATTGCTAACATGATTCTGACGGACTTCAGCTTCGCTACGGGTGAGAAAGTCTCATCGTAGTCAACCCCTTGAACTTGTCGATAACCCTTAGCGACAAGCCGAGCTTTATAGATGGTTACATTACCATCCGCGTGTGTCTTCTTCTTAAAGATCCATTTATTTGCTATGGCTTGGCGATCATCGGGCAAGTCAGTCAAAGTCCATACTTTGTTTTCGTACATGGATCCTATCTCGGATTTCATGGCTTCCAGCCATTTGTTGGAATCTGGGCCCGCCATCGCTTCCTCATAGTTCGAAGGTTCACCGTTGTCTAACAACATGATTTCTAGGACAGGGTTGCCGTACCACTCTGGTGGGGAACGTGTCCTTGTGGATCTATGAAGTTCAGTAGCAACTTGATCTGAAGTTTCATGATCATCATCATTAACTTCCTCTCTAGTCGGTGCAGGCACCTCAGGAACAATTTCTTGAGCTGCGCCACTCTCTGGTTCAAGAGGCAATACTTCATCAAGTTCTACTTTCCTCCCACTTAATTCTTTCGAGAGAAACTCTTTCTCTAGAAAGGATCCATTCTTGGCAACAAAGATCTTGCCTTCGGATCTGAGGTAGAAGCTATACCCAATAGTTTCTTTAGGGTATCCTATGAAGACGCATTTTTCCGATTTGGGTTCGAGCTTTTCAGGTTGAAGTTTCTTGACATAAGCATCGCATCCCCAAACTTCTAGAAACGACAGCTTAGGTTTCTTCCCAAACCATAATTCATACGGTGTTGTCTCAACGGATTTCGACGGAGCCCTATTTAAAGTGAATGCGGCAGTCTCTAAAGCATAGCCCCAAAATGACAGCGGTAGATCGGGAAGAGACATCATAGATCGCACCATATTCAACAGAGTGCGATTACAACGTTCGGACACACCATTACACTAAGGTGTTCCAGGCGGCGTGATTTGTGAAACTATTCCACATTTCCTTAAGTGTGTGCCAAATTCATGACTCAAGTATTCTCCCCCACGATCTGATCGCAAGAACTTGATTTTTCTGTCACGTTGATTCTCAACCTCACTCTGAAATTCCTCGAACTTTTCAAAGGTCTCAGACTTGTGTTTCATTAAGTAGACATACACATATCTATTGAAGTCATCAGTGAGGGTGAGAACATAACGATAGCCACCGCGAGACTCAACACTCATTGGACCGCACACATCAGTATGTATGATTTCCAATAAGTTGGTTGCTCGCTCCATTGTTCCTGAGAACGGAGTCTTGGTCATTTTACCCATGAGGCATGGTTCGCACGTGTCAAATGATTCGTAATCAAGAGACTCCAAAAGTCCATCTGCATGGAGCTTCTTCATGCGTTTGACACCTATGTGACCAAGGCGGCAGTGCCACAAGTATGTGGGACTATCATTATCAGCCTTACATCTTTTGGTATTCACACTATTACTATGTGTAACATTACGCTCGAGATTCATTAAGAATAAACCATTCACCAGCGGAGCATGACCATAAAACATATCTCTCATATAAATAGAACAACCATTATTCTCGGATTTAAATGAGTAGCCATCTCGAATTAAACGAGATCCTAATACAATGTTCATGCTCAAAGCTGGCACTAAATAACAATTATTGAGGTTTAAAACTAATCTCGTAGGTAAATGTAGAGGTAGCGTGCCGACGGCGATCACATCGACCTTGGAACCATTCCCGACGCGCATCGTCACCTCGTCCTTCGCCAGTCTCCGCTTATTCCGTAGCTCCTGCTTTGAGTTACAAATGTGAGAAACCGCACCGGTATCAAATACCCAGGAGCTACTACGAGTACTGGTAAGGTACACATCAATTACATGTATATCACATATACCTTTAGTGTTGCCGGCCTTCTTGTCCGCTAAGTATTTGGGGCAGTTCCGCTTCCAGTGATCACTTCCCTTGCAATAAAAGCACTCAGTCTCAGGCTTGGGTCCATTCTTTGACTTCTTCCTGGCAGCTTGCTTACCGGGCGCGGCAACTCCCTTGCCGTCCTTCTTGAAGTTCTTTTTACCCTTGCCTTTCTTGAACTAAGTGGTTTTATTCACCATCAACACTTGATGTTCCTTTTTGATTTCCACCTCCGCTGATTTCAGCATAGAATATACCTCAGGAATGGTCTTTTCCATCCCCTGCATATTGAAGTTCATCACAAAGCTCTTGTAGCTTGGTGGAAGCGACTGAAGGATTCTGTTAATGACCGCGTCATCCGGGAGATTAACTCCCAGCTGAGTCAAGCGGTTATGCAACCCAGACATTTTGAGTATGTGCTCACTGACAGAACTATTTTCCTCCATCTTACAACTGAAGAACTTGTCGGAGACTTCATATCTCTCGACCCGGGCATGAGCTTGGAAAACCATTTTCAGCTCTTCGAACATCTCATATGCTCTGTGTTGCTCAAAACGCTTTTGGAGCCCCGGTTCTAAGCTGTAAAACATGCCGCACTGAACGAGGGAGTAATCATCAGCACGTGACTGCCAAGCGTTCATAACGTCTTGGTTCTCTGGGATGGGTGCGTCACCTAGCGGTGCTTCTAGGACATAATCTTTCTTGGCAGCTATGAGGATGATCCTCAGGTTCCGGACCGAGTCCGTATAGTTGCTGCCATCATCTTTCAGCTTGGTTTTCCCTAGGAACGCGTTGAAGTTGAGGACAACGTGGGCCATTTGATCTACAAGACATATTGTAAAGATTTTAGACTAAGTTCATGATAATTAAGTTCATCTAATCAAATTATTCAATGAACTCCCACTCAGATAGACATCCCTCTAGTCATCTAAGTGAAACATGATCCGAGTCAACTAGGCCGTGTCCGATCATCACGTGAGACGGACTAGTCAACATCGGTGAACATCTTCATGTTGATCATATCATCTATACAACTCATGCTCGACCTTTCGGTCTTCTGTGTTCCGAGGCCATGTATGTACATGCTAGGCTCGTCAAGTCAACCTAAGTGTATTGCGTGTGTAAATCTGGCTTACACCCGTTGTATTCGAACGTTAGAATCTATCACACTCGATCATCACGTGGTGCTTCGAAACAACGAACCTTCGCAACGGTGCACAGTTAGGGGGAACACTTTCTTGAAATTATTACGAGGGATCATCTTATTTAAGCTACCGTCGTTCTAAGCAAATAAGATGTAAAACATGATAAACATCACATGCAATCAAATAGTGACATGATATGGCCAATATCATTTGCTCCTTTTGATCTCCATCTTCGGGGCTCCATGATCATTGTTGTCACCGGCATGACATCATGATCTCCATCATCATGATCTCCATCATCGTGTCTTCTTGAATTTGTCTCGTCATCTATTACTTCTACTACTATGGCTAACGCTTTAGCAATAAAGTAAAGTAATTACATGACGTTTATGTTGACATGCAGGTCATAAATAAATAAAGACAACTCCTATGGCTCCTGTCGGTTGTCATACTCATCGACATGCAAGTCATGATTCCTATTACAAGAACATGATCAATCTCATACATCACATATATCATTCATCACATCCTTTTGGCCATATCACATCACACGGCACATGCTGTAAAAACAAGTTAGACGTCCTCTAATTGTTGTTGCAAGTTTTTACGTGGCTGCTATAGGTTTCTAGCAAGAACGTTTCTTACCTACGCCAAAACCACAACATGATATGCCAATTTCTATTTACCCTTCATAAGGACCCTTTTCATCGAATCCGATCCGACTAAAGTGGGAGAGACAGACACCCGCCAGCCACCTTATGCAACTAGTGCATGTCAATCGGTGGAACCAGTCTCACGTAAGCGTACGTGTAAGGTCGGTCTGGGCTGCTTCATCCCACGATGCCGCCGAATCAAGATAAGACTAGTAACGGCAAGTAAATTGACAATATCGATGCCCACAACTGCTTTGTGTTCTACTCGTGCATAGAAACTACGCATAGACCTAGCTCATGATGCCACTGATGGGGAACGTAGCAGAATTTTAAAATTTTCTACGCATCACCAAGATCAATCTATGGAGTCATCTAGCAATGAGGGAGAGGGGAGTGCATCTACATACCCTTGTAGATCGCGTGCGGAAGCATTCAACAGAACGGGGTTGATGGAGTCGTACTCGTCGTGATCCAAATCACCGATGACCTAGTGCCGAACGGACGGCACCTCCGCGTTCAACACACGTACGGTTGGGAAGATGTCTCCTCCAACTTGATCTAGCAAGGGGGAAGGAGAGGTTGATGGATATCCAGCAGCACGACGGCGTTGTGGTGGAAACTACAGCGATCTCGGCAGGGCTTCGCCGAGCACTGCGAGAAGGAGAGGTGTCACGGGAGGGAGAGGGAGGCACCAGGGGTTAGGGTGCGGCTGCCCTCCCTCCCCCCACTATTTATAGGACCCCTAGGGGGGCGCCGGCCCTAGGAGATGCCATCTCCAAGAGGGGGGGGCGGTGGCCAAGGGGGGTGGTGTGCCCCCCAAGCCAAGTGGGGCGCCCCCACCCCTAGGGTTTCCAACCCTAGGCGCAGGGGAGGCCCATGGGGGGGCGCACCAGCCCATCTAGGGCTGGTTCCCCTCCCACTTCAGCCCATGGGGCCCTCCGGGATAGGTGGCCCCACCCGGTGGACCCCCGGGACCCTTCCGGTGGTCCCGGTACAATACCGATTACCCCGAAAACCTTCCCGATGGACGAAACTTGACTTCCTATATATAAATATTCACCTCCAGACCATTCCGGAACTCCTTGTGACATACGGGATCTCATCCGGGACTCCGAACAACTTTCTGGTTACCGTATACTAATATCTCAATAACCCTAGCGTCACCGAACCTTAAGTGTGTAGACCCTACGGGTTCGGGAGACACGCAGACATGACCGAGACGACTCTCCGGTCAATAACCAACAGCGGGATCTGGATACCCATGTTGTCTCCCACATGCTCCTCGATGATCTCATCGGATGAACCACGATGTTGAGGATTCAATCAATCCCGTATACAATTCCCTTTGTCAATCAGTATGTTACTTGCCCGAGACTCGATCGTCGGTATCCCAATACCTCGTTCAATCTCGTTACCGGCAAGTCACTTTACTCGTACCGTAATGCATGATCCCGTGATCAACCACTTGGTCACATTGAGCTTATTATGATGATGCATTACCGAGTGGGCCCAGAGATACCTCTCCGTCATATGGAGTAACAAATCCCAGTCTCGATTCGTGCCAACCCAACAGACACTTTCAGAGATACCCGTAGTGTACCTTTATAGTCACCCAGTTACGTTGTGACGTTTGGCACACCCAAAGCACTCCTACGGTATCCGGGAGTTGCACAATCTCATGGTCTAAGGAAATGATACTTGACATTCGGAAAAGCTCTAGGTAATGAACTACATGATCTTTGAGCTATGCTTAGGATTGGGTCTTGTCCATCACATCATTCTCCTAATGATGTGATCCCGTTATCAATGACATCCAATGTCCATATCAGGAAACCATGTCTATCTTTTGATCAACGAGCTAGTCAACTAGAGGCTCACTAGGGACGTGTTGTGGTCTATGTATTCACACATGTATTACGATTTCCGGATAACACAATTATAGCATGAACAATAGACAATTATCATGAACAAAGAAATATAATAATAACCATTTTATTATTGCCTCTAGGGCATATTTCCAACAGGCACCACCGTGCGCCAGGTCATGTCCACGAGGCTGGTTACGGCGCTGTTCACTACTTGACACCGCCGGAGAGTTATGTACCTATTGTACGTAACTCCGGCTTCGACGAGGGGTTGAGTGAATCCGCTCGCGACTGTAAGAATAAGCCGCCTGCTGAGCCACAGCTGTCTGAACAAGTTCTCTGGCCCTCCGAGTCTCTACCGCTGTCGGAGACTCTCCTTCGACCGGTAGAGCTGCCAATCGCGTTACCGCAGCAAACATATTGTCCAACGGGTTGGAATAATGACCCGGAGGTGTCAGAATATGCTGAGGCGGAGTATTATTCAAACATGGCGGGTCCACCACACGTGGCTGAATCGGCGCTCCAACCCCAGGTGCTTCGACCACCCGGTTCACCACCGGTGGGTCACTGGTCTCTGCTCTAGGAGTGTTGAAGAGGTTCCTCGGCTCATAAACCAGGGGTAGATGACACCAGTGCCTCCTCATGACCTCGTTTGAAGCGTTCCGATCTAACGTAAGCCGGAAGGAATCTGCTTGGATCTGTTGTGCCTGAGCATCCAAAACAGCCCGCTCTATAGCCATCCTAGCGTTCTCAGCCGCTAGCTCTCCCTTGGCTTGAGCTATCTCATCTCACAACTTTGCCAGATCCACCGTATGTTGTTCCTGGTTGTCCGAGGTTACCTCCACCCCAATCAGAGTCGCCAGGGCCCCCAATAGCTCTGTGAGAATTTGAGCCAGCGGGCGTGCAGAACCGCCAGCACCAGCCACCGCAGCCATCGAACCATAGATCATAGCCGCGGCAGTCGCTAAACCAAGCGTCGGTTGTGTACCGGCCATGAAGATCGCGACCCTATTCGGCAGCTCGTAGGGGTCCGGAATACTTTCACCATCGGAATAGCCCCCAAGCCGGCCGTCTTGCAGTTGATATAATGAATTAGTCTCACCGGTGGACGATGCATCATCAAAGTAGATGGCCGTCTCACCGTCAGATACAGATCCTTCTTCAACTTTCGTCCCATGGGTGAAACAAACAAAGGCACGCTTCATGGCAGGTTGAACCTGGGCGGGTCGTGCACGCTGAGCCGTCTTGATGATGTCGGTGCAGATGTCCGGCCCAAGGCCCGGTTCACCGATCTTGCTGATGAAGACGTGGATTCCGCCGAAGGGGACCCGGTACCCATACTTGATTGAGCTGGTCTCGGGGCCCTATCCTGCGTCGTCGATGTAGAGCTTACCGCGACGACTCTTGGTCATCCGTCCCATAGTGTATCCTTTGATCCCTTCGAAGCTGCCCTTTAAGAACTCGAAATCATCATGCGCTGGCCCCACGGTGGGCGCCAACTGTCGTGGAATCGTCACGGCAGATGTCCTAGCGGAAGGACTTTGTCACAGGGCCATTGCAGCTAGGTTAGCTTAAGGGGGTTAAAAGGGACAAAGGACACAGAGAGTTTATACTGGTTCGGCCCCTTAGGATGAATGTAAAGACCTACTCCAGTTTGGGATTGTATTGCTAGGGCTTCGATTACTAGGGAGCGAATACGCTTGACCTAGTTCTTAATCTGTTGTTTCTTGTCCTAAACCGCCGTCGGGTCGTCCCTTTATATACACAGGTTGACGCCCAGCAACTTACGGAATCCCGACCGGTTCATACAACGTGTCCAGCTCGGTGACTAACTACGTCTGCCTTACAATACAAGTCATTCATACATGGCGGTTCATCCACCCAGGGCGTAAGTCACCTCTGGGTCTTGGGCCATTTCCAGGCTCATATGGTCCGCCATCTTCATTGATAAGCCGCCAGTGGTATAACCCGGCCCCTTCTGGGCGGTTTACACCAAGTAGTTATATCCCCAACACTTTCTCTCCATGCACACCCATGAGGGAAGGTTGTAGATTCAGACAACCACATGCCAAGTGTTGTGCATGTTGTTTTGGTTACTAAAGGGATTAAGACCATCCACACTATAGCCTAACCTAACATTCCTATCATCTCCACTGAAATGAGGGAACTCGTCATTGATTTATTTCCACTACCGACCATCTGCAACGTGTTTAATCACTATATCATCCCTCTTCCTCGTAGAATGCCAAAGCATAAGCTTTGCCTCCTTGTTTCCATACAAATGCTTCAGGCATGGAATGATTGCAAAGTACCATACAACCTTATAAGGGATACCTGTCATCATCAATGTCTTCCCGACTGTTGTTTCCCTGCTTGAATCGGGAAAAATTGCATGTTGGACACCTTGTTAGGTTGGAGTACTCGTTCCAGTAAATGATGCAGTCATTTTTGCACGCATGGTACTTTACTGGCTCCATGTAAGAGGACACAATACTTCCTTGCCTCATTGATACTTTTTGGCAACACGTTCCCTTCAGGAAGAACATCATGCAAATACTTCAACTTCATATCGATGGAAGTGTCAATGCTATTTCTTTTTGCCTTAATGTCCATAAGATTCGTCGTGACACTTAGCAGGGTGTGTTTTTTATGTCGCTTGAAGCTACGTCGGTATTTCCCAAAATAGGAAGGGATGATGCAGCACAACGACGGTAGGTATTTCCCTCAGATATGATACCAAGGTTATCGAACCAGTAGGAGAACCAAGCAACACAATGTAAACAGCACCTGCACACAGATAACAAATCACAACCCGACGTGTTAAAGGGGTTGTCAATCCCTTTCGGGGTACGGCACCTCAAGATAGGCAAACAGACATGAGGTAAATTTGTAGTAGATTGATAGATTGAATTCCAAATAAATAAATAAGAATAAATTGCAGCAAAGTATTCTTGGGTTTTTGGTTTAGTAGATCTGAAAATAAAAGCAAAGGAAAATATATCGCAAAGGCAAATATATGAGAAAGAAGACCCGGGGGATGTAGGTTTCACTAGTGGCTTCTCTCGAGAAAAATAGCAAATGATGGGTAAAAAAATTATTGTTGGGCAATTGATAGAACTTCGAATAATTATGACGATATCTAGGCAATGATCATTATATAGGCATCACGTCCAAGATTAGTAGACCGACTCCTGCCTGCATCTACTACTATTACTCCACACATCGACCGCTATCCAGCATGCATCTAGTGTATTAAGTTCATGGAGAAACGGAGTAATGCAATAAGAACAATGACATGATGTACACAAGATCTATCTATGTAGAGATAGACCCCATCGTTTTATCCTTAGTAGCAATGATACATACGTGTGATCAAGCACCATAAGATCGAACCCATAAGATCGAACCCACTACAAAGCACCTCTTCCCATTGCAAGATAAATAGATCAAGTTGGCCAAACAAAACCAAAATATCAAAGAACAAATATGATGCTATAAGAGATCATGCATAAAAGAGATGAAATAAACTCAAATACTTTCATGGATATAAAAGGATAGATTTGATCATAAACTCAAAGTTCATCGATCCCAACAAACATACCGCAAAAGAGTTACATCATATGGATCTCCAAGAGACCATTGTATTAAGAATCAAGAGAGTGAGAGATGAAGCCATCTAGCTACTAACTACAGACCCGAAGGTCTACAAAGAACTACTCACGCATCATCGGAGAGGCACCAATGGAGGTGGTGAACCCCATCCGAGATGGTGTCTAGATTGGATCTGGTGGTTCTGGACTCTGGGGCGGCTGAATGAATATTTCGTCAACTCCCCTAGGATTTCTGGAATATTGGGGTATTTATAGAGCAAAGAGGCGGTCCGACGGGCACCCTAGGTGGGCACAACCCACCAGGGCACGCATGGGCCTCCTAGCGCACCCTGGTGGGTTGTGCCCCCCTCGAGGCACCCCCAGGCGCAGCTAGGGCCCGTCGTGTTCCTTCTGGCCCATAAAAATTCACCATAAAGTTTCAGGGCATTTGGACTTCGTCTCATATTGATTTTCTGCGATGTAAAAAACATGGAAAAAAACAGCAACTGGCACTTGGCACTATGTCAATAGGTTAGTACCAAAAAATGATATAAAATGACTATAAAATGATTATAAAACATCCAATATTAATACTATAACAGCATGGAACAATCAAAAATTATAGATATGTTGGAGACGTATCAGCATCCCCAAGCTTAACTCCTACTTATCCTCGAGTAGGTAAGTCATAAAAATAGAATTTTTGGTGTGGAATGCTGCCTAACATGTCATATCATATATCTTTTCTTTATAGCATGGACATTTGGACTTTTAGTTGTTCAAAGCAATAGTCTAGTTTTGACATGATAATTTAGATTCTCAAGCATATCAACAAGCAACCATGTCTTTGAAAATATCAACGCTAAAATAAGTTATCCCTAGCCCATCATGCTCAACCATTGATCCATTCATGAAACACATTCGAGTATTAGCTACACCCAATACTTAAGTACGATCATATTGCCTCCTCGTTGGTGCTTTTATAGGAGAAGATCGAGACTCAAAATAAAAATTGCATAAAGTAAAAGAAAGGCCCTTCGCAGAGGGAAGTAGGGATTTGTGGAGGTGCCAGAGCTCAAAGCGAAAAACTTAGAGATAAAAACATTTTGGGAGGTGTATCCATTCCACCAATGAAAATGAATTAGAGTTCCCAATACTTTCCATGCATAGATATATCATAGGCGGTTCCCAAACAGAAAATAAAGTTTATTCCTTTTTCCACCATACTTTCACTTTCCATGGCGAACCGTATCCACAGGTGCCCTCCATACCACCACTTTCCAAGGAATTTATTATTTGACAAGATAAAGTAAATTCATTTTTGCATTTCGGGACTGGGCATCCCTAATACCTTTGCCTTACTCTCGTTCAATGACAAGTGAATAAACACTCATCTTGAGAATAACACATCTAGCATGGAAAATATTAGCCACCCCTCACCGCTCCGCGAGTGAAACAAACACACAAAAGAGAAGTTTATTTTTGAAAATTAGATATGGCACAAGAAAATTTGCTTAGAATGGCAAAAGAATACCGCATATAGGTAGATATAGTGGACTCATGTGGCAAAACTGGTTTAAAGGTTTTTGGATGCACAAGTAGAGATCATACTTAGTGCAAAATGAAGGCTAGCAAAAGATTGAGAAGCGACCAACCAAGAAACGGATAATCTCATAAGCAAGCATTAAGCATAAATAACCCTGAATAATGCACCACAAGTAGGATGTAATTTCATTGCATGGCTATTGACTTTCGTACTTGCATAGGGAATCACAAACCTTAACGCCAATATCCTTACTAAAGCTTAATTACTCATCAAGATGACTCACATATCACATCATCATATCTCAAAACTATTACTAAGAATCAAGTTTATTTTGTCCAATGATCTTCACGAAAGTTTTATTATATCCTTCTTGGATATCTATCACTTTGGGACTAATTTTCATGTGTTGCTTTTCATAAGCTCAAACAAATATAAGTGAAGATCATGAGCATAATATTTCTTTCTCTAAAATTAATTTAAGTGAAGCAAGAGAGAATTTCTTGAAAAATTTACTAACTCTCAAATAAATCTAAGTGAAGCAAGAGAGCATTTCTTCAAAAATACTAAAGCACACCATGCTCAAAAAAGATATACGTGAAGCACTAGAGCAAGTCCATAGTTCATAAAAGTTTAAGTGAAGCATAGAGAGGAATTCTAACAAGTCATGACATAATTTTGGCTCTCTCAAATGGGAGTGTCCAGCAAGCATTAATAACTTAAGACACAAAATAAAACAAGCAAAGACTCATATCATATAAGACTCTCCAAGCAAAACACATAGTATGTGATGAATAAAAATATAGTTTTGAGTAAAATACTGATGGTCGTTAGAAGAAAGAGGGGATGCCACTCGGGGGCATCCCCAAGCTTAGTTGGTTGCTCATTTTTGGATAATAGCTTGGGATATTGGGGCATCCCCAAGCTTAGGCTCTTCTACTCCTTATTCCTTCATCCATCGTAAGATAACCCAAAACTTGAAAACTTCAATCACACAAAACACAACAAAACCTTCGTGAGATCAGTCAGTATAATAAGAAATCACTACTATCAGTGATGTATCAAACCAATTAATATTTTTTCCTTGCATTATATCTTCTATATTTCAACTTTTCTATGGAAAAAACTCATCAAAGAAAACCATAGAGCCATCAAAATAAGCACACAACACAAAGAAAACAGAATCTGTCAAAACAGAACAGTCTATAGCAATCTGACTATTTCGAATATTTTTGTAACTCCAAAAATTATTAAAAATTAGGACGACCTGAGAAATTTGTATGTTGATATACTGCAATTGGAATGGTTATTTTATCGCTCTCTGGTAAATAATTAAAATTATTTCCGTGAGTGTAAAAGTTTCTGTTTTTTCAGCAAGATCAAACAACTATCACCTAAGAAGACCCTAAAGGCTTTACTTGGCACAATCACTAATTAAAACATAAAAAACACAATAATAACAGTAGAATAATTGTGCTAATACTCAAAAACAGGAAGCAAAAAGTAAAAAATAAATTTTATTCATTGGGTTGCCTCCCAACTAGCGCTATAGTTTTACGCCCTTAGCTAGCCATAAAGCAAGGATCTAAGTTTTGTCATCCTTCTTCTTAACCTTCTTAGAGGTGTTTTCATCATGGGGTTTTGTGAACACAACATAAAACATATTATCCATAGAAACCTTAGCATTCCTAAGTTGATGTTCATCATACCCTTTTTGATTTCCCACAACAATCCAAGAGTAATGTTAATTAACATTATTGAAAACTTGTTGGATTATATCTAGAACGGGGACTTCCTTTTTGAGATTCTCATCAGAGATTTTATTATCCCCCATCAAGTGTCTTAAAGCATAATCACTATTGTAGAGAATTTCATCTATCGTAGGTTTTTCACGATTCATACCATAAAAATCAAAGATTTCCCTAGCTTGTCGTATTACGTAATCAAATTCATTCGTAAGGACAAGAGTTGCAAACTATTTAGCTCAAGGACTATTTATAACAGGAAGCTCAAAAACAATCTTTGCAAACTAGGATGGGTACGAATAAATTTGCTTTCAAGCTTCAGAACTAGTGCTGAAATAGCATCTACATAAGATCTAGTAGTTTTAAGTATAGGAGCATCATCAAGACTTAGATTCCCAACACAGTTGAAAAATTCTTGGATACGTTCTTTTCCCATAATGTTCCCTTGCCCCAAGATAAAAGTTTTAGCATCCAGATTACCCGTACGTCCAATCTTAGGAGTAAGATCATCATCTGTTGGTGCCATACCGAAATCACTCATGATTGCAAGCAAAGGATAGACCTGATGAGAAAATGGCGAACGAAAAAGAGAGGTGAATAAAATGGCATTTTTTGTGAAGTGGGGTAGAGGAAAACGAGAGGCAAATAGAAAATAATGTAAATTGCGAGGAGATGAGATTTGTGATTAGGAACCTGATATATGTTGAAGATCCTGCCCAGCAATGGCGCCAGAAATTCCTTTTGATGTCGCTTGAAGCTACGTCGGTATTTCCCCAAAGAGGAAGGGATGATGCAGCACAGCGGTGGTAGGTATTTCCCTCTGATATGAAACCAAGGTTACCAAACCAGTACGAGAACCAAGCAACACAACGTAAACAGCACCTGCACACAGATAACAAATCCTTGCAACCCGACTTGTTAAAGGGGTTGTCAATCCCTTCTGGGGTACGGCGCCTCAAGATAGGCAAACAAATGTGAGGTAAATTTGTAGTAGATTGATAGATCGAGCGCCGAATAAATAAATAAGAATAATTGTAGCAAAGTATTTTTGGGTTTTTGGTTTAGTAGATCTAAAAATAAAAGCAAAGGAAAATAGATCGCAAAGGAAAATATATGAGAAAGAAGACCCGGGGCCGTAGGTTTCACTAGTGGCTTCTCTCGAGAAAAATAGCAAACGGTGGGTAAACAAATTACTATTGGGCAATTGATAGAACTTCGAATAATTATGACGATATACAGGCAATGATCACTATATAGGCATCACGTCCAAGATTAGTAGACCGACTCCTGCCTGCATCTACTACTATTACTCCACACATCGACCGCTATCCAGCATGCATCTAGTGCAAAGTTCATAGAGAAACGGAGTAATGCAATAAGAACGATGACATGATGTAGACAAGATCTATCTATGTAGAGATAGACCCCATCGTTTATCCTTAGTAGCAATGATACATACGTGTCAGTTCCCTTTCTGTCACTAGGATCAAGCACGGGAAGATCGAACCCACAACAAAGCACCTCTTCCCATTGGAAGATAAATAGATCAAGTTGGCCAAACAAAACCCAAATATCGGAGAAGAAATACGAGGATATAAGAGATCATGCATAAAAGAGATCAAAGAAACTCAAATACTTTCATGGATATAAAAAGATAGATATGATCATAAACTCAAAGTTCATCGATCCCAACAAACACACAGCAAAAGAGTTACATCATATCGATCTCCAAGATACCATTGTATTGAGAATAAAGAGAGAAAGATGAAGCCATCTAGCTACTAACTACGGACCTGAAGGTTTACGAAGAACTACTCACGCATCATCGGAGAGGCACCAATGGAGGTGGTGAACCCCATCCGAGATGGTGTCTAGATTGGATCTGGTGGTTCTGGACTCTGGGGCAGCTGGATGAATATTTCATCGACTCCGCTAGGGTTTCTGGAATTTTGGGGTATTTATAGAGCAAAGAGGCGGTCCGGCGGGCACCCGAGGTGAGCACAACCCACCAGGGCGCACCTAGACCTCCTGGCGTGCCCTGGTGGGTTTTGCCCCCCTCGGGGCACCCCCCAGGCACAGCTAGGGCCCGTTGTGTTCCTTCTGGCCCATAAAAATTCTCCGTAAAGTTTCGGGGCATTTGGACCCCGTCTGATGTTGATTTTCTGTGATGTAAAAACATGGAAAAAACAGCAATTGGCACTTGGCACTATGTCAATAGGTTAGTACCAAAAAATGATATAAAATGACTATAAAATGATTATAAAATATCCAAGATTGATAATATAACAGCATGGAACAATCAAAAATTATAGATACGTTGGAGACGTATCAGTTTTGCCTGGCAACCAGCGTACAAAGGAGTTGTTTAGTCCTTCACAAGGGTCATGATACGTCTCCAACGTATCTACTTTTCCTAACGCTTTTCCTCTTTTTTTGGACTCTAATTTGCATGATTTGAATGAAACTAACCCCGGACTGACACTATTTTCAGCAGAACTACCATGGTGTTCTTTTTTGTGCAGAAATAACATTTCTCGAAATGAAACGAAACTTTGTGAGGATTTTTTTATGCAATATATGAGAATTTATGGAGCCAAGAACCACCGGAGGGGGGCACCCAGGTGGGCACAACCCAATTTATGGAGCCAAGAACCACCGGAGGGGGGCACCCGGGTGGGCACAACCCACCAGGGCGCGCCCCCTCCAGGCGCACTCAGGTGGGTTGTCCCCACCTGGTGGCCCCACAGACCCTGAAACCGACGCTATAAAATCACATATTTCCAGAAAAAATCAAGGAGAAAAAATTATTGCGTTCCACGAGACGGAGCCGCCGTCACCTCCTGTTCTTCATTGGGAGGCCAGAGCTGGAGTCCGTTTGGGGCTCCAGAGAGTGGGATCTGCGATCTTCGTCATCACCAACCCTTCTCCATCGCCAATTCCATGATGCTGCCCACCGGGAGCGAGTAATTCCTTCGTAGGCTCATTGGTCGGTGAGGAGTTGGATGAGATTCATCATGTAATCTAGTTAGTTTTGTTAGGGCCTAATCCCTAGTATCCACTATGTTCCGAGATTGATGTTGCTATGACTTTGCCATGCTTAATGCTTGTCACTTTGGGCCCGGGTGCATGATTTTAGATCTGAACCGTTTATGTTATCACCATTATATCCATGTTTTAGATCTGATCTTGCAAATTATAGTCACCTACTATGTGTTATGATACGGCAACCCCGGAGTGTCGGGACCACTCCTGGTGATGACCGTAGTTTGAGGAGTTCATGTATTCACCGTGTGTTAATGCTTTGTTCCGGTTCTCTATTAAAAGGAGGCCTTAATATCCGTAGTTTGATTCCTTATGATTGTTTTGAGATATGAAGAAGGTGATATTAGAGTCATGCTAGTGAGTAGTTGTGAATTTGAGAAATACTTGTGTTAAAGTTTGTGATTCTCGTAGCAAGCACGTATGGTGAACCGTTATGTGATGAAGTCCGAGCATGATTTATTTATTGATTTTCTTCCTTATGAGTGGCGGTCGGGGACGAGCGATGGGCTTTTCCTACGAATCTATCCCCCTAGGAGCATGCGCATAGTACTTAGTTTCGATAACTAATAGATTTTTGCAATAAGTATATGAGTTCTTTATGACTAATGTTGAGTCCATGGATTATACGCACTCTCACCCTTCCACCATTGCTAGCCTCTCTTGTGCCGCGAAACTTTCACCAGTACCATACACCCACCATATACCTTCCTCAAAACAGCCACCATACCTACCTATTATGGCATTTCCATAGCCATTCCGAGATATATTGCCATGCAACTTTCCACCATTCCGTTTGTTATGACACGCTCCATCATTGTCATATTGCTATGCATGATCATGAAGTTCACATCGTATTTGTGGCAAAGCCACCGTTCATAATTCTTTCATACATGTCACTCTTGATTCATTGCACATCCCGGTACACCGTCGGAGGCATTCATTTAGAGTCATATTTTGTTCTAACTATCGAGTTGTAATTCTTGAGTTGTAAGTAAATAAAAGTGTGATGATCTTCATTATTAGAGAATTGTCCCGTGTGAGGAAAGGATGATGGAGACTATGATTCCCTCACAAGTCGGGATGAGACTCCGGACAAAAAAAAAGAGGCCAAAAAATGAGAAAAGGCCCAAATAAAAAAATAAAAAATGAGAGAAAAGAGAGAGTCTCCTATACCACAGTTGTGCGTCAAAGTAGCACCATGATCTTCATGATAGAGAGTCTCATATATTGTCACTTCATATACTAGTGGGAATTTCTCATTCTAGAACTTGGCTTGTATATTCCAATGATGGGCTTCCTCGAATTGCCCTAGGTCTTCATGAGCAAGCAAGTTGGATGCACACCCACTTAGTTTCTTTTAGAGATTTCATAAAATTATAGCTCTAGTGCATCCGTTGCATGGCAATCCCTACTCACTCACATTGATATCTATTAATGGGCATCTCCATAGCCCGTTCATACGCCTAGTTGATGTGATACTATCTCCTTCTTTTTGTCTTCTCCACAACCACCGTCTATTCCATCTATAGTGCGATGTCCATGGCTCACGCTCATGTATTGTGTGAAAGTTCAAAAAGTTTGAGAACATCAAAAGTATGAAACAATTTCTTGGCTTGTCATCGGGGTTGTGCTTGATTTAAATATTTTGTGTGATGAAGATGGAGCATAGCCAGACTATATGATTTTGTAGAGATAAGCTTTCTTTGGCCATGTTATTTTGAGATGACATAATTACCTTGTTAGTATGCTTGAAGTATTATTGTTTTTATATCAATACTAAAATTTTGTTTTGAATCATACGGATCTGAACATTCATGCCACAATAAAGAAAATTACATGGATAAATATGTTAGGTAGCATTCCACATCAAAAATTCTGTTTTTATCATTTACCTACTCGAGGACGAGTAGGAATTAAGCTTGGGGATACTTGATATGTATCCAACGTATCTATAATTTTTGATTGTTACATGCTATTATATTATCTGTTTTGGATGTTTTATATGCATTATTATGATATTTTATACTATTTTGGGACAAACTTATTAACCTAGAGCCCAGTGCCAGTGCCAGTTTCTGTTTTTTCCTTGTTTTAGAGTTCTGCAGAAAAGGAATACCAAACGGAGACCAAATGGAATGAAACTTTCACGATGATATTTCTTGGACTAGAAGACATCCAGCGGACTTAGAGTGCACGTCAGGGAAGCCACGAGGCGGCCACAAGGTCAGAGGGCGTGCCTAGGGGGGTAGGGCACGCGCCCCACCCTTGTGGGCCCTCATGACTCCACCAACCTATTTCTTCTTCCTATATATTCTCAAATATTCCAAAACCTACCAAGCGAGCCATGAAAAGACTTTTCCACCACTGCAGCCTTCTGTACCCGTGAGATCCTATCTAGGGGCCTTTTTTGGCGTCCTGCCGGAGGGGGATTCGATCACGGAGGGCTTCTACATCAACACCATTGCCTCTCTGATGAAGCGTGAGTAGTTTACCTCAGACCTACGGGTCCATAGCTAGTAGCTAGATGGCTTCTTTTCTCTCTTTGATTCTTAATACCATGTTCTCCTCGATGTTCTTGGAGATCTATCCGATGTAATACTATTTTGCGGTGTGTTTGCCGAGATCCGATGAATTGCGCATTTATGATCAGCTTATGAATATTATTTGAATCTCCTTTGAATTCTTATATGCATTATTTGATATCTTTGCAAGTCTCTTCAAACTATCAATTTGGTTTGGCCAACTAGATTTGTTTTTCTTGCAATGGGAGAAGTGCTTAGCTTTTTGGGTTCAATCTTGCAGTGCTCGATCCCAGTGACAGAAGGGGAACCGACACGTATTGTATTGTTGCCATCGAGGATAATAAGATGGGGTTTTCATCATATTGCTTGAGTTTATCCCGCTACATCAAGTCATCTTACTTAATGCGTTACCCTGTTCTATGAACTTAATACCCTAGATGCAGGTAGGAGTCGGTCGATGTGTGGAGTAATAGTAGTAGATGCAGGAAGGATTCGGTCTACTTGATACGGATGTGATGCCTATATTCATGATCGTTGCCTTAGATATCGTCATATTATGCGCTTTTCTATCAATTGCTCGGCAGTAATTTGTTCACCCACCGTAATATTTTCTATCTTGAGAGAAGCCTCTAGTGAAACCTATGGCCCCCAGATCTATTTTCCATCATATAAGTTTCCGATCTACAAATTTAGTTTCCTATTTACTTTCTTTGCAATATTTTACTTTCTGTTCCATAAACTAAAAATACCAAAAATATTACTTTACCATTTATCCATCTCTATCAGATCTCACTTTGCAAATAACCGTGAAGGTATTGACAACCCCTTATCGCGTTGGGTGCAAGTTGGTGTTTGTTTGTGCATGTATTCTGTGACTTGAGCGTTGTCTCCTAATGGATTGATACCTTGGTTCTCAAAATTGAGGGAAATACTTACTCTACTTTGCTACATCACCCTTTCCTCTTCAAGGGAAAAACCAACGCAAGCTCAAGAGGTAGCAGGGAGGTAAGGAACTGCCATCTAGCTCTGCTTTAGATTCACCTTATGTTATAAGTAAACTTGCAATACCACCACATGTTGTTAATCCTGATATGTCGCAAGTTATTGATGATGCTACTTCTGCTATGAATGATACTTATGATGATGCTAGTACCTTGCTTGATGATGATGTGCCACTAGGTGAATTTCTTGATGAACAAATTGCTAGAGTAAGAGAACATGATATTGTTGAAACTGATGATGAGCTTGAAACAGAAAATCTTGAAACACCTACTAGAACTAGCCCTCCTAGATATGAATTGCCAAAGGTACCGGAAGGTTATATTATGAATGAGGAGACAACTAGAGATATTCTTGCTTGTAAAGATAGAGATGATCTAGAGAAATTATTATGCAAGTATAAAGAAAAATCCTTGAATGCTAGAATGCAATATGATCCTAAGTTTGCTACTTCACCTATCTTTATTGATAAGGATTATGAATTCTCTGTCGAACCATAGTTAATTACTTTGGTTGAATCTGATCCTTTCCATGGTTATGAAACTGAAACTGTTGTGGCACATCTTACTAAGTTGAATGACATAGCCACCCTTTTTTCTCATGATGAGAAAACCCGCTATTACTATATTTTCAAATTATTTCCGTTCTCATTAAAGGGCGATGCTAAAGCTTGGTACAATACTCTTGCTCCTGGTTGTGTGCATAGTCCCTAGGATATGATTTATTACTTCTCTGAAAAATATTTCCTTGATCATAAGAAACAAGCTGCCTTACAGGAAATATTTAACGTTGTGCAAATTGAAGAAGAGAGTCTCCCACAAGCTTGGGGGAGGCTTTGCCAATTTCTTAACGCTTTGCCTGATCATCCTATTAAGAAAAATGAAATACTTGATATATTCTATAATGGACTAACCGACGCTTCTAGGGATTTCCTAGATAGTTGTGTTGGTTGTGTTTTCAAGGAACGAACTATTGGGCAAGCTGAAGAATTATTGAATAACATAATGAATAACTATGATGATTGGACTCTTCCTGAACCACCGCTTAAACCCACTCCGAAGAAGAGGAGTATCTTATATCTCAGTCCGGAAGATATGCAAGAGGCAAAGAAATCTATGAAGGAAAAAGGTATTAAAGCTGAGGATGTCAAAATTTTACCTCCTATTGAAGAAATACATGGCCTTGATACACCACCACCACCTAAGGTGTTATAGGTAAATTCTCATGAAATTCAATGATAATGATAATCCTCACAATATGCACCCCAGCCAATGCCTTTATGAGTTTGAAAATTACATTAGAAAGCAAGATCACTTCAATGCAAATGTTACGAAACAATTGAAATACAATTCTGATATGATTGCTCGCTTGAGTGACTTGCTATTTAGAATCTCAAATGATGTTAGAGGTGTGGGGAAGCATGCTTCTGTGGTTCAAACTCAGTTAGAACAAGTTGCTAAATCTCAAAGAGAGTTGATTGATGAAATGAATAATAATACACGTGACTTTGTTGTTAGAGTAGCAACTAGAGTAGGTAAAATGACTCAGGAACCACTTTATCCTGAGGGACACCCAAAAAGAATTGAACAAGATTCTCAAAGAGTTAACACTGATGCACATAGTCCTTCTAAAAAGAAAAGGAAGAAGAAAAATGATAGGACTTTGCATGCTTCTAGTGAACCTGAAGTAGAAAAACCTCCTGATAATGATAATGAAATTTCTATATCAGATGCTGAAACTCAGTCTGCTAATGAACACTCACCTTCTGATAATGAAAAAGATAATGATGAGGTTCGTGAAAATACTCAAACAATAGTAAAGAACCAGACAATGATGTTGAGATAGAACCTGCAGTTGATCTTGATAACCCACAACCCAAGAATACATGATACGATAGAGACTTTATTGCTAGAAAACATGATAAAGAAAGAGAACCGTGGGTTCAAAAACCTATGCCCATTCCACCTAAGTCAACTAAAAAGAAATATGATGAAGAATTTGAACGCTTTCCTCAAATGCTGAGGCCAGTCTTTTTGCGTACTCGCTTGACTGATATCTTAAAAATGCCTCCTTATGCAAAGTACATGAAAGACATCATCACCAATAAGAGAAAAATACCGGAAGCTGAAATGTCCACCATGCTTGCTAATTATACTATTAAAGATGGAGTACCTAAAAAACTTGGAGATCCGGGAATACCAACTATACCTTGCTCCATCAAAAGAAATTACGTGAAAACTGCTTTATGTGATTTGGGAGATGGTGTTAGTGTTATGCCTTTCTCTTTATATAAAAGACTTGATTTGAATAAACTCACACCTACTGAAATATCTTTGCAAATGGCTGACAAATCAACTGCCATACCTATCGGTATTTGTGAGGATGTGCCCGTTGTTGTTGCTACTGTTACTATTTTGACTGACTTTGTTATACTTGAGATGCCCGAGGACGACAACATGTCAATTATCCTTGGTAGACCCTTCTTGAATACTGCAGGGGCTGTTATTGATTGCAATAAAAGCAAGATCACTTTTCATATCAATGGTAATGCCATATGGTGCACTTTCCGAAGAAACAATTCCAAGTGAATGGTACTAATGTTATTGAGAAATCTCTGACATTCACTATTGGAAGCTTTCAACTACCTCTACCTACTATTAAAATGAAATATGAAATGCTTATTGTTGGGGACATACATATCCCCATTGAGGTAACTTAGTGATTTACGAAAGTTCTTCGGTTTCATGCTAATCGAAACTGGTTGTTAATAAGACTTTATCAACCTTATTAATGGATCATTTTTGAGAGGTATGAAGTTGACGAATTTAGTAAGCACTACCTTCTCTCCCTACTTTTTGTTTTATGTTTTTATTAGTTAAATAAAATAAAATTTCGTGTTTTGTCTACTTTCTGAATTTCCCGTGCAATAAAAATGACCCAGAAATAAAAATTCTCAGAATGCTCTAAAAATTTAATACGATTTTTTCTAAATATTTAAGAATTTTTTGTGCAAATAATATTAGAGGGAGGTGCACCAGGTGGGCACAACCCACCTGGGCATGCCAGGACCCCCAGGCGCGCCCTGGTGGGTTGTGGTCCCCACGTGGCCCCCTCACTTATCTCTTCATCCCACATCACCACCTACCTCGAGAAAAAAATCACCATTGTTTTCTCTCTCTCGTGTTCTTGCTCTCAAACCCACAGATTTCGATCTCTTTGCTCGAAGCTCTGTTTCCGAAACTGTTTCGGAGAATTGTTGCTTGGTATGTGACTCCTCCGTTTGTCCAATTAGTTTTTGCTTTAGAGGTTTATATTTTGAATAGTTAGCTACTCTTGGAGCTGCTGTAGATGAGCTTTCATGTTGAATTCTTAGAGTTTTAAGTAGTTTGGATGCTTGTTATGGCCTCTAGGCATTCCTATGAGTAGTTGTTATCAATTTTGTAAAGTTTTGTTGAGAAAAATTTGTGGACTAAACTTTCAAAATTTTGTTCATAGGAGAAAGATGAGTATCTTTAGGAAGTGTGCTTCCAAGAAGAAATCCAAGGGAGTTATTGGGGAGTCGTCTGACAGTGATCTCCATACCCGGAGATTGGTGGAAGTAAGGCCGTGCGAATGGCCGCATACCCCGTTCATGGAAGGGGTCGGAATCCTTAAAGAGTTTGGACAATATGCTGCTCATGCCGGCCTCACCGACTTCATCGCAGCTGAATGTGAACAGTATCATCTCCTCACAAACCCCTTTGTGCAAACTTTCAACTTCCTTCCTAAGAATAATCCTCCTGAGGTGGACTTTAATTTATACGCTGAACCCCATCAGATATCGCTTACTAAGTTCTGTGAAATATGCTTGCTTCCTTCTGATGGTGGTTTGGTAGAACCTAGGCCTGCGGAGTTTGAAGGCTTTTATCGTACTCTAATAGTGGGTGATGCGAGAGGGGTGTCAAGTATCACCGCCACTGGCGTGCATTTTCCTGCTGTTCATTATTTTACTCTTTTCATCACAAAATGCTTGCTTGCTAGAGAGAAGGTGGGTGCACGCAGTGCCCCAGCCCTTGTTGTGTTACGGCGTGCACTTGAAGGCGACAACACTTATAGCTTGGGAGCTATTGTGGCACGTCGCCTTCACATTAATAAATCTAAGGGTAAAATACATGGAGGTATTTACACCACTCGTTTGGCAGCTCTCTTTAACATTCAGATACGCTTGCATGATTATCCTTTGCCCAAGGTTTACCTAGATCGTGCGGCCATGGAACACCACCAGTTTATTGCTGCCGATTACCCTAACATCCCTATTCCTTATAACCTGGTTTTTAGTGTGAGAACTCATGATATTATTCCATTGCCTACACCTGCTTTGTTTGATCCTATTGCCAGGGGTGGATACAGGATTATGCCTGCGGATATCATCGCCCACCGGAACAACCAGGCTGCAGCAGAGGAGGAGCCTCAGCAGTGGGGTCCTCAGGTGCCCGCTCCTCAGCAGTTCGACATGGGACCCTATGGTTTGTTCGACTATTGACTGATTACCAAGTTAGGCCAAAAGCCTAAGCTTGGGGGAGTACGTATTCCCACCGACATTACATTCATGTTCACACATTTCATTCCAGTTGTCGGTGTCCACACATTTTCATTGTATTATCCATGTTAAATTTATTTTCTCGCTTTCTTCTTGTGTGTTTGAAAAACCTTGAGAAAATACAAAAATATTTCCTGCTTCTTTTTTTATTTTTCTTTCTAGAATAGTTAGTTGTAGCACTAAAAAGAAAACCCAAAAAGATTTCCTTGTTCTTCTTTTGCTTGTTGGGAGCTTCCCCGTGTAAATAGTTTTTCTTGTTTTTCTTTTCCCTTTAATTTGCTTGTTCAAGAAAACTAAAAGCTCCAAAAATGTTTCAGTGTGTTTCTCTGAATTTCTTTTCCTTTTATTCGAGTCTTACTGAGGAGAAGCCCATGATGAAAATGTTGAGTGGCTCTCGTATGCATAATTATTGATCTAACAAAGAGCCCACATTACCTTGTCTTCTCCTGTTGAATAAAATGTTTGCAGATTCCAGCTTAGTCCATGGCCCTCTTACACTATTATTATTTTCACATCTTTTGGTCGTGCAAGTGACAGACAATAATGACGATATTTGATGAACTGGCCATGGCAGAGAAAAACGGGTATGAACTCGACTTGTTCTGTTTTTGTAAATATGTTTAACCTAGTATCCATGATTCAGCCCATTATGATTAAACATGTTTGCAATGACAATTAGAGATTATAGTTTCTCATGCCATGCATAAGTAGCTAGGGGTGGATAATGATTTATCTTGGATATCAACATTGCGTTAAAATGATTGTGATGTAGTATGATGATATGGTATCCTCCTCGGAATGTTCGAGTGGCTTGACTTGGCACATGTTCATGCATGTAGTTGAATCAAAACCAACATAGCCTCTATGATATTTATGTCCATGGTGTTCATATCCTACTCATGCTAGTGTCCAATGTTACTTATGCATAGTGCATGTTCATGACCATTGCTCTCTAGCTGGTCGCTTCTCAACCTATTTGCTAGCCTTCGCCTGTACTAAGTGGGAATTCTGCTTGTACGTCAAAAACCTTGAACCCAAGTTATTCCAGATGAGTCCACCATACCTACCTATATGAGGTATTACCCTGCCGTCCTAAGTAAATTTGCATGTGCCATCTCTAAAAACTTCAAATAAATATCCTTTTTGTGTGCCTGGATCATTCATGGAATGACAGGAGGTAGTCAGTATCTTCCATGCTAAGCGGGTTATTCTTAGGATGAGTGTTTATTCACTCACTATCGCATGAGAAAAGGGCGGTAATAGGGACGCTCAGTCCCAAACTGCAAAAATAATTGATCTTTCAAATAATCAAACAAAAACTCCAACGGAGTCATAACCTTTACTTTATCGCTTGGGAACCGCCCCTAGCATGCTTAGCATGGAACATATTGATAACTGATGGTTGTGAAGTAAACAAGAAGGGTGCATGTCTCAAAATATCATTTACCTCTGTTTTAAAAACTTGAGCTCTAGCACCGCTACAAATCACTACTTCCCTCTGCAAAGGGACTTTCTATTTACTTTTATGTTGTGTCATCACCTTCTAATATAAGCGCCAGAACTTGAGAGCACTGTTGTCATGTTGATTCATTGTTGACTAGATCTTTTCTACCATGAATTGCAATGTTTAGTCGATTCTTGAACTTTGGAGGTGCTCTGCATTTATGTTTTGCGGTCTCAGAAAGGGCTAGCGAGATACCACTATTGTCATATTATATCATGGTTGTTTTGATAACGTGTTGCTGTTTGAGATATCTTATTAGTGCTCGCTAGTTGATTATGTCATTGATATGAGTTAATATAATTTTAAGAGTTATTGTTGGCATGGTTAGTTATAATATTGGCTGAAAACCTGGTGTTGTTTAAGCTTATTTATGCAAACAAGAGCAAAAGAGTTCGTAAAAGTTTTTCTTTTTCACTTTCAGTTTATCGCAGAATTGCTTGAGGACAAGCAAAGGTTTAAGCCTGGGGGAGTTGATATGCCTCCAACGTATCTACTTTTCCTAACGCTTTTCCTCTTGTTTTGGACTCTAATTTGCATGATTTGAATGAAACTAACCCCGGACTAACGCTGTTCTCAGCAGAACTACCATGGTGTTGTTTTTGTGCAGAAATAAAAGTTCTCGGAATGGAACGAAACTTTGCGAGGATTTTGTATGCAATATATGAGAATTTCTGGATCCAAGAACCACCGGAGGGGGGCACCTGGGTGGGCACAACCCACCAGGGCGCGCCCCCTCCAGGCACACCTAGGTGGGTTGTCCCCACCTGGTGGCCCCGCAGACCCTAAAACCGATGCTATAAAATCACATATTTCCAGAAAAAAAAATCAAGGAGAAAGAATTATCACGTTCCGCGAGACGGAGCCGCCATCACCTCCTGTTCTTCATCAGGAGGCCAGATCTAGAGTCCGTTTGGGGCTCCGGAGAGGGGGATCTTCGATCTTCGTCATCAGCAACCCTTCTCCATCACCAATTCCATGATGCTCCCCACTGGGAGTGAGTAATTACTTCATA
This sequence comes from Triticum urartu, assembly GCF_003073215.2. Lineage (NCBI taxonomy): Eukaryota > Viridiplantae > Streptophyta > Magnoliopsida > Poales > Poaceae > Triticum > Triticum urartu. The sequence goes on along the minus strand of NC_053026.1, from coordinate 366,909,594 downwards.
GGCTTGCTGGTCGGTGAGGAGTTGGATGAGATTCATCATGTAACCTAGTTAGTTTTGTTAGGGCCTGATCCCTAGTATCCACTATGTTCTGAGATTGATGTTGCTATGACTTTGCCATGCTTAATGCTTGTCACTTTGGGACTGGGTGCCATGATTTCAAACCTGAACCATTTATGTTATCACCATTATATCCATGTTCTAGATCCGATCTTTCAAGTTATAGTCACCTACTATGTGTTATGTGATACGTCTCCAATGTATCTATAATTTTTGATTGTTCCATGCTATTATATTATCCATCTAGGATGTTTTATATGCATTTATATGCTATTTTATATGATTTTTGGGACTAACCTATTAACCTAGAGCCCAATGCCACTTTCTGTTTTTCCTTGTTTTTTAGTTTTATAGAAATGGAATACCAAACGGAGTCCAATGGACGTGCCAATTTTTGACATTTTTTTATGGACCAAAAGAAGCCCCCGGAGTAAAAGAGTTGGGCTAGAAGAGTCCCGGGCCGTCCACAAGGGTGGGGGTGCGCCCTACCCCCCCCCCCCCGGGCGCGCCGCCCTATCTCGTGGATGACTCGGGCACCTCCCTGACTTGTTCCCGATGCCAAAAATTCCTATAAATACTGAAACCTCCAAAAAATAACCTAGATCAGGAGTTCCGCCGCCGCAAGCCTCTGTAGCCAACGAAAACCAATCTAGACCCGTTTCGGCACCCTGCCGGAGGGGGGAATCCCTCTGCGGTGGACATCTTCATCATCCAGGAGCTCTCCATGATGAGGAGGGAGTAGTTCACCCTCGGGGCTGAGGGTATGTACCAGTAGCTATGTGTTTGATCTCTCTCTTTCTCTCTCGTGTTCTTGATTCGGTACAACCTTGATGTATCGCGAGCTTTGCTATTATAGTTGGATCTTATGATGTTTCTCCCCCTCTACTCTCTTGTAATGGATTGAGTTTTACCTTTGAAGTTATCTTATCGGATTGAGTCTTTAAGGATTTAAGAACACTTGATGTATGTCTTGCATGTGCTTATCTATGGTGACAATGGGATATTCAAGTGATCAACTTGATGTATGTCTTGGTGATCAACTTGCGAGTTCCGTGACCTCGTGACTTATGCATAGGGGTTGGCACACGTTTTCGTCTTGACTCTCCGGTAGAAACGTTGGGGCACTCTTTGAAGTTCTTTGTGTTGGTTGGATAGATGAATCTGAGATTGTGTGATGCATATCGTATAATCATACCCACGGATACTTGAGGTGAAATTGGAGTATCTAGGTGACATTAGGGTTTTGGTTGATTTGTGTCTTCAGGTGTTATTCTAGTACGAACTCTAGGATAGATTGAACGGAAAGAATAGCTTCGTGTTATTTTACTACGTACTCTTGAATAGATCGATCAGAAAGGATAACTTTGAGGTGGTTTCGTACCCTACAATAATCTCTTCGTTTGTTCTCCGCTATTAGTGACTTTGGAGTGACTCTTTGTTGCATGTTGAGGGATTGTTATATGATCCAATTATGTTATTATTGTTTAGAGAACTTGCACTAGTGAAAGTATGAACCCTAGGCCTTGTTTCAACGCATTGCAATACCGTTTTCGCTCACTTTTATCATTAGTTACCTTGCTGTTTTTATACTTTCAGATTACAAAAACCTATATCTACCATCTATATTGCACTTGTATCACCATCTCTTCGCCGAACTAGTGCACCTATACAAATTACCATTGTATTGGGTGTGTTGGGGACACAAGAGACTCTTTGTTATTTGGTTGCAGGGTTGTTTGAGAGAGACCATCTTCATCTTACGCCTCCCACGGATTGAGAAACCTTAGGTCATCCACTTGAGGGAAATTTTCTACAGTCCTACAAACCTCTGCAGTTGGAGGCCCAACAACCACTACTAGGGAAAACCTTATACACATAATCTTAGTAGCAGCACGGCATAAAAAGAGGCGCTGCTGCTAATTAGTAGTAGCGCGGTTACGGAAAGCACGCTATTGGTGCCAATTTAGCAGTAGCGCGTGATGTTTAAACCGCGCTGCTACAAAAATCCACCGACAGTATACAACGACCTAAGTTTACCAGTAGCGCGGCGTCAGGAAGCGCGCTGCTACTAATGCCATATTAGTAGCGCTCTTTTCAGTCACGTCGCTGCTGCTAATTTTGAAATTGTCCACATGGTTGGCCCGTTTAGCAGTAGCGCGTGATAGGAAAGCGCGTTGCTGCTACGCTCTTAGCAGCAGCGCACTTTTGCTCCCGCGCTACTGCTAAGACGCAGCACCCACCACCTTTTTCCACCTCCCCCTCCCCATCTCCTCTCCTCCCTTTCCCCTACCTCCCACATCCTCCCTCTCTCACTCTTCTTCTTCCTCAATACTTCTCCCCCCATTACTCTCCCTCTTCTACCTACCTTTCTCTCTCTTCATTACTCCTAGCTATAACTACACCACCTCCATTAATGCATCTCCTTTCTCTTTTTCCTTCCCCCTCCACTAGTTGAAGTTGTCTCCTCCCAAATTAGGTAGCTAGGTAGATGTAGCATTTAGTTAAGTGACCTATTTGCCCCTAACTAGATCTATCTTTGTTAAGAAGAGCTTTGTGCACTTTTAATCTCCCTACAACATCATCTCCACCATGTGCTCGTCTCGAGATAGAGGTCATCAAAATTTCATGCTTTTGCAAAATGGAAATATGTTTATGTGTGTGTGATATGTTTATAGAAATTTTGTGTGTGGCATGAGTTGACGCCAAATTGTGCTTTTGAGTTTCCTATGTTTTGCCGAAATGTCGATTTATTTCCGTTTCGGCGAATTCCGGGCAAACTCTAGATCTATATATGTCCTATTTTTAAGGAAGGTCATGCCGAATTTTTGGATGACTTTGATGAATGCACACATTTTTATAATCAATTTGTTTATTATTACCGTGCAGAGTTGACGATGGTCAGTGGAACGATGGTGGACAGGTGGTTGCGGTTGGCGGTGTAGGACATGAAGGAAAATAACCAGACAAAGGTTTTATGTCCATGTCGAAAATGCAAAGGAATAGTTTGGCTCGACCCCCATGACGATGGTCGTGTCGAAGCGCACCTGCTCATGACTGGTTTCATGGGATGGCTATACTCGGTGGATAATTGAAGATGAGGATGACGATGTAGGATGCCGACGGGGCAGGCAATGATGACAGGGGCAAGACAAAGAGATGATCGATAATGGTGGTGGGGGAGAGGCCGGACATGGCGGCAGAGAAGGGGCCAGACATGGCGGCGGAGAAGGGGCCGGACATGGCGGCAGAGAGAACGACATGGACTCCACGCAGCAGAGTTCGTCGGTACTAAGTTCAATCATGCGGGACCCTCATGTTCAAGCATTGCTTCGCAAGGAGACAAGTACTGAGAGAGCTGCTTCTAGAGAGGAGGCTAAGCTGGAGCAACTGGTGGTAGACTCGAAAACTCCATTGTATGATGGTTGCAATCCTGAGGTGACCCGCTTGAGTTTCACGCTCCAACTCCTAAAGACGAAGGCTAAAAACAAATGGACCGAAACTAGCCTCGATGAGCATCTCAAGTACCTAAAGGATGTTCTTCCCGCGGGTAATCTATGTCCTAGTAGTGTTGATGAGGCCAGGAAGATCGTGTGCCCTCTTGATCTACCACACGTTAGATACCATGCATGCATCAACGATTGCATAATTTATCGGAAGGAGCACGCGGAAAAAACAAGCTGTCCGGTGTGCAATGCTTCTCGATACAAGAAGGCTGGGAAGAAATTTATCGGAAGGACCGTGAACGCTATCGCAAAAAACGAGCCATGGGTACACGCTAAGCACGTGACATAATGCTTCTTAATAACCGACCCATGCAATCCTGTCGGTGTACAAAAAGAGGGGTGAACTTTTTGTACCCCTATAACTGTGCACGGGCAGTCAGAGCCGCGGGCACCACCACACCAAGCAAGGCAAGGGAGGTGAGCCAGGGTAAGACCGAAGCTCAAGGGAACTAGGACGACACCGAGGCCAAAACCACGAAGAACAAAGGAGACGAAGCGGACTCCCCTAGCAAGATCCTTGCCGGGAGACAGCTTTGGCAACCTCGGCAAGACCCTTGCCGCGGCGACTTGCCCCACGCCTACGGAGCAAATCACCCTTGAGTCCACTGCCCCCATGGGGCAAGGATTCGGGAGACATCCCCGTGGTGGCATGCAGATCTTTGTGAAGACATTCAAGATCAGATACATACAATAGAAGATGATGACCCTTGGCGGGATCCCAGCCGAGGAAGACCACAAGGCCCCCGGCAAGCGCCTTGCCGGGGACGACAGCAGGCGCCCCGGCAAGGCCCTTGCCAAGAACATCCGCAGGGCCACCATCAGGCCCACGCCGACTAAACCTCCACCACCGTACGCATGCGGCTGCCGACCCAACCAGCTAGGCAGGCATCTACGTGGCGGCATGCAGATCTTCGTGAAGACCCACCACTGCGCCACCTCAGCTGCCTGCCTACCTACATGGCATCACAGGCATCGCTGGCTAGGGCGCGTGTCGACACAAGAAGGAGCGGCGACGGACGAGACAGGTTTCTCCCCCATCCCCAATAAAGCAAGGACACCTAAGCAAGATGCATTAAATGCGCCTTGTCATGTAATGCGAGGGATAACCTCACATCACTGTACCCTTTCCATCTCTTGTGTGCCACTGTGGCGACCCCTTTTTCTATAAAAGGAGGCCCGAGGCGACCAGGAGAGGTTGGGCTTTTTGGAGCTCCTAATGCCCCAGAGCTAGCTCAAGAACAGGAATATACATCCACCAAAGCAGGAGTAGGGTTTTACGCATCCTCGCAGCCTGAACCTGGATAAACAAACTGTGTACTATCTGTTTGATCTGCTCTTCTCACGACCCCGCGCCCCGCTAACCGTAGTAGGGATTCTTGTGATCCCATAGGTGTCGTTCCCACCGACATCTTTGGCGCGCCAGGTAGGGGGGCGCAGTTGTGAGAATCGGCTTTAGCAGTTAGTTCGACGCTTCTTCATCATCATGGCGCCCAAGAAGAAGACGACGGTGGTGGTTGGCCAGTCGGAAGCCGGACAGCCCGTCCCGACGCAGGCGAGCAGCGGACCGGTCGTAGAAAGGACCCGGGGCGCTGCTCGTGAATACCAACGCCATCCCAGCAGCCGGAGTTTGGGAGGCGGCGATGTTTGTGCGCCTGGTAACGGGCCACACATCGCCAAATCCAAAGGTGGAGCCAGGCCCTCCGCGGGTGGAGCGGGGCCTTCCAAGGTCATCGCCGCCCCACCCGAAGGCGATGCAAGGGCCTCCAAGACTCCCACGCCGGCGCCAACAGCGCGCTCCTCCCAGGCAGCGCGCGACGAACGGCATCATCACGCCGAAGATCCCGGGCGTCGCCGCGGGAAGAGCCCCGAGCGCCACTCCCGGGACATAGAAGACCTGCCCGCTCGCCAAAGCACTGGTGACAACGGCATGCGACCACGGGGTCGTGATAGAGCTCCTTCTGACATGGTCAGAATTCAAAGCGCGTCGCGATCCGTGCAGGTTCTGCTGCCACCGATGCCAGCAGAGGCCCTGACGCGCGCGCAGTTGCTCCTCGACTTTCCTCCCACTATGGGGAAACTCGACGAATGGAGAGCCACTATCCGAAGCCTTGTTGCGGTGGCCAACAAAGACGAACCAAGTCCGGTGGGGCCCCCGGTTTGACGCTCCGATGGAGTCCCACGCACCAGTGGCGGAAAGGCCGGTGGCACCGCAACCACGGTGCATTCACCTCTTCCCCATCCGATACCGCGGACGCCGGCTCGTCGCGATGTCACGGGCGACAACATTTCCATAGCGTCGTCTGACCCACGGACCCACTGTGACCAGCGCCAAGTTCTTCAGGAACGAGCCCATGAAGACGCTCGAACCACTATCGAGCGCCAGCACAGAGCGCGCCACCAGTCAGACAGGCGAGCAGGGCCTGCTGTGAACCACCCGGCCCCGGAGAGCCCTGGAGGCCTACCTTACGAGGTAGGATGTCCGGCTTTTACCCGTGAGCTGCGGCAGTTCCAGTGCCCATTCGCCGCACCTTCAAACCTGACGTTGGCGAGAAGTACAACAGCAAGACCCACCCGTCTGAGTTCCTCAGCATCTACCCCATCGCAATGCAAGCTGCCGGAGCCCGCGACGATAAGGTGCTTGCGAATTACTTTCCATTGGCTCTTAAACCCAACGCCATGTCGTGGTTGATGCACTTGCCGGTAGACTCTATTTCCTCCTGGTCGGATTTGTGCCATGAGTTTGTTGGCGCCTTTACTGGAGGCCACCAAGCCCATGACCAAGCAAGCGACCTACACGTCATTCCCCAGAAGGGAGGAAAGAGTCTGCGCAAGTATATACAGAGGTTCAGCCGGGTACAGTACAATATCCCTCGGTTATAGTACAATATCCCTGATGTTCAGCCTGCCGCCATCATCAGCGCATTCCATCAGAACGTGCGTAACCGCAAGATGAGTGAAGATCTGGCAATGAACAAGGTGAAAGACGTGGCAGAACTCTATGTTCTTGCTGACAGATGTGCCCGGGCTGAAGAGGGAAGGAAGTACCCCGGCGAAGATGCCGGCGTGGAAACCGACTCCTCAGATGAGGATACTGCCGCCCCGGCAAAGAAAGGCCGGCGCCGCAACAGTAAGCGCAAAGGTAAAGTCGTGCTTGCCGTCGAGGGATCTGACGACGCCGGCTCCGCCAAGAAAACCAAGGCAGATGACCCCGGCAAGGAAATTGCCGGATGTGTCGCCTGCCGGGCCTTGGCGGCTGCCGAGAAGCCAGGAAACTCCGACAAGCAATACTGCAAGATCCATCACACCAAAGGCCATGATCTCCAGAACTGCCGACAGGTTGAGCTCCTTGCTGAGAAGTAGAGGGCTGAATATGAGAGGCGGGACAAGGAGAAAGGCCAGGACGGTGCTGAAGGGTCCGGCAAGAAGTGTGATGGCCAGGCGGGCCGTCCCGGCAAATATAAACAGCAGGAGAGGCCCACCCGGGGCCGTGACAAAAAGCCAGAAGACGATGATCATGAAGAGGACGATGAGTCTGGTGACCAAGAATTTCAGAAAGCTACAGAGGCCATGTGCGTCGATGGCAGCGCCTCGCTACATACCTCACACCGCCAGCTTAAACAGTGGGCGCGTGAGATTACAGCGGCAGATCCATCGTTTGATGCCGAAAGGCCGCTAAAGTGGTCCGGCACACCTATCATTTTTGACACTGAGGGTCACCCTGATCGCACTACTGTAGTCGGGTGCTTGCCATTGTTGGTTTCACCAACAATACGCAACCTCAAGGTGGCAAAGATGCTAGTCGATGGCGGGGCCGGTCTGAACTTAATCTCGCCTGCCGTGATCGAGAAACTACAGATTCCTGATGAAGACCTCGAAGAGACGGGCACGTTTCAGGGGGTCAACCCGGGAAGAAGTCAACCAAAGGGAAAGGTCACGTTGCCCGTGACTTTTGGGAGTGATCTGAACTACAGGATAGAAAGGATTGTGTTTGACGTTGCCAAGATCCCGTTGCCTTACAACGGGATCCTTGGCCGCCCAACGCTGGCCAAGTTCATGGCGGCATCACATTACGCCTACAACACACTGAAGATGCCGGGGCCTGTGACGATCATCACCGTCCCATCAGATAAGAAGGATGCGCTAATTTGCGCTGACCAACTCTACCAACAAGAAGTTAAAGCAGCCGCCACTGCTAAGGCGCTTGCTCCTTCCGCTGGAGCCCCGGGAAGCAAAAAGAAGAAGACCGGTGAGACCTCAGGCACCCACTCCGGCAAGCGCACCTCTTTGGAGGGTAGCGCTCCCGTCGAGGACGTGCCAGAGAGCTCCACCGACAGAAACAAGAAGTCCAGGGGCACACCGCCGGGAACCAAGAAGGTTTCTGTCAAGGAGGACGGCATGGGAGGGACTTTTACCATAAGCTCCGCCCTTGACGACAAATAGGAAGACGCGCTCGTCACCTTCCTGCGGGCGAATGTCGATGTGTTTGCATGGCAAGCATCCGACATCCCCGGCATTCCCAGGGAGGTGATTGAGCACCACCTTGCTGTCTGTCCTCATGCGCAGCCCGTCAAGCAGAAGGTTAGAAAGCAAGCCTTGGAACGACAAGAGTTCATCACAGAGGAGATCCGGAAACTAGAAGCAGCGGGTTTGGTAAGAGGAGTGCTCCATCCAACGTGGTTGGCCAATCCAGTGGTAGTGCGCAAGGAAAATGGGAAGTGGAGGCTGTGTATTGATTACACAGATATCAATAAGGCTTGTCCCAAAGACCCCTTCCTGTTGCCGCGCATCGACCAGATTGTTGACTCCACGGCTGGGTGTGATCTGTTGTCGTTCCTCGATGCCTACTCCGGCTACCACCAGATCTTCATGACAAGAGAAGACGAAGAGAAAACGGCATTCATCACCCCATGTGGTACGTATTTTTTTATACGGATGCCTTTCGGGTTGAAGAGTGCTGGTTCAACGTTTGCAAGGGCGGTCCAGATTGGTTTTGAACCCCAGCTCCATAGAAATATGGAAGCTTATATGGATGATATAGTGGTCAAAACCAAGAACAGGGCAACCCTCATACCGGATTTACAAGAAACATTTGCAAACCTACGCAAGATCAATCTCAAGCTGAACCCTGAGAAGTGCGTCTTCGGCGTCCCGTCCGGCAAGCTTCTCGGGTTCTTTGTGTCGCAGCGCGGGATAGAGGCCAATCCGGACAAGATCAAAGCTATAGAGCAGATTGAAGCACCCAAGCGAGTCAAGGATGTGTGTCGGCTTGCTGGTTGCGTTGCCGCCATGAGCAGGTTCATTTCCAAGTCCGCCGAGCGCGCCCTTCCCTTTTTCAAGATTTTTAAAAAGGTGGGCCCGATGGAGTGGACACCAGAAGCCGAAGCAGCATTGCAAGATTTGAAGAGGTACCTCTCCTCTGCGCCAATACTAGTTGCGCCTAGGCCACGGGAACCGTTGCTGCTATACTTGGCGGCAACGAACCAGGTGGTCAGCGCCGCACTAGTGACGCAGAGAGAAATTGGTGATGAGGTAATAGCAGCGACAGAGCCCGATGCCACCGATGCAGAGATGACACAGCCAGTTGGAGTGCCGCCGAAGAAGAAAATGATGCAGCACCCGGTCTACTTTGTTAGTTCCCTCCTGCAGGGGGCTAGATCAAAGTACTCCGGTGTGCAGAAACTGCTCTTCGGCCTTCTTATGGCCTCGAGGAAGCTGCGTCACTGCTTCCAAGCGCACGAAATCACTATCGTCACTCGCCTCCCTCTGCAACGGATATTGCACAATCCAGACACAACAGGAAGAATCGTAGAGTAGGCACTGGAACTGTCCAGCTTTGGCCTCAAGTTTGAGAGTACCTCGACGATTCAAAGCCGAGTCCTGGCGGAGTTCGTTGCAGAATGGACCGCGACGCCTGACGAAGAAGCCCAAGAGACTGCTCTCCCCGGCAAGGAGGCAAGTTGCGACTGGATCATGTACTTTGATGGAGCTTTCTCCTTACAGGGCACCGGGGCTGGCGTACTGCTTGTCGCGCCCACCGGAGAGCACCTCAAGTACGTGATCCAGATGCACTTCCCCAGGGAGGTGTCAACAAACAATACGGCTAAGTATGAAGGGTTGCTTGCTGGTCTTAGGATCGCGGCGGACCTCGGAATCAAGAAACTCGTCGTTAGGGGCGACTCACAACTTGTCGTCAAGCAAGTCAACATGGATTACCAGAGCCCGTTGATGAAGGCCTACGTCGATGAAGTGAGAAAGCTGGAAGAGTGTTTTGATGGTATACAGGAAGAACACGTTCCCCGAGCGGAGAATGACATCGCCGATTACCTGTCAAAACGCGCTGCCCTCAAGCTACCTGTGGAACCAGGTACCTTTGTGCTTCGGCTAACTCAGCCATCCTTTGATCCATCAACAGAGCAGAACAAGAGGAGAAAATCAGGGCCCGGCAAGTACTTTCCCGCCGAGCTCCCCGAAGCCGCCGACAAGGATGTTGCCGGAGACATTGAGCCCGCCACAGGACGGCTAGCTCCGACGGAGCATCAAGCTCTTGCCGTGGAGACAGCCGCTCCTATAGCGGAGGAAATGCCTTTAGTCCTCGCCGTCGAGCCCTAGGCTCCAGCGTGGGCACAACATACCGTCCGATTCCTCCAAACAGGGGAACTTCCTGAGGAGCAGGAAGAAGCAGAAAAAGTAGCCTATCGCTATACTATGTACCAGTTCGTCGATGACGTCATGTATAGAAAGAGGCCGAACGGTGTGAAATTGAAGTGTATCCCTTGAGAGGAAGGACTGGGGCTGTTGGCGGAGATACATGGAGGCGTATGTGGATTCCACATAGGGTCAAGGGCCCTTGCCGGCAAAGCGTTTCGGCAAGGCTTCTTCTGGCCCACCGCCCTCCAGGATGCGACGACACTAGTCACCAGGTGTGAAGCATGTCAGTTCCATTCAAAGAAGCTTCATCAGCCATCTCAAACCCTTCAAACCATTCCTCTCTCCTGGCCTTTCTCGGTCTAGGGGCTCGACATACTGGGCCCTTTCCCCCGCGCTGTCGGGGGATTTGAGTACTTGTACGTTGCAATCGACAAGTTCACAAAGTGGCCAGAAGTGGAAGCAGTGAGGAAGGTCACAACACAGTCAGCCGTCAAGTTCTTCAAAGGACTAGTGTGCCGTTTTGGTGTACCCAATAGGGTCATCACCGACAACAGCACGCAGTTCACAAGACACACCTTCATGCAATATATTCAAGACCTCGGCAGGAAGGTTTGTTTCACTTCCGTTGCTCACCCACGAAGCAATCGTCAAGCTGAGAGGGAAAATGCTGAAGTACTGCGAGGCCTAAGGACAAAGACCTTTGACGGACTGCACAAGAGTGGAAGGCGTTGGATTGATGAATTGCCGGCGGTTCTTTGGTCAATCAGAACGACACCAAATCGAGCCACTAGCCAGACACCCTTTGCCCTGGTATACGGGGCAGAAGCAGTTCTCCCCATGGAACTCATATACGGGTCACCTCGAGTACTCGCTTATGACGAGCTTGAGCAAGAGCAATTGCGGCAAGATGACGCAACGCTCCTTGAGGAAGATCGTCTTCAGGCGGCTGTGAGAGCAGCACGTTACCAGCAAGCCTTGCGCCGCTACCATAGCCGCAAGGTTCATGCCCAAAGCTTTGAGGAAGGCGACCTTGTTCTTCAGCGCGTTCAATCGGCCAAGAATTCCAACAAGTTGATGCCAAAGTGGGAAGGCCCTTATTGGGTAATACGAGTCACCAGGCCCGGCGCAGTCCGCCTGGAGACCGAAGATGCCATTCCGGTGAGTAACTCCTGGAACATTGAGCATCTTCGCAAGTTTTACCCGTGAGGCGCGGCTTGCCGGGCCCCCCAGCAAGCCACCTTTTGTACGAGCCTTGCCGATGACGCATGTAACCCTTTGTAAAAAGCCATGCGCAGACCCTGAGCATAAATGAATGAAGCGCGAGCGCCCTAAGTTATAGCATGCATGCTAGGTTGAGTCTCGTCCTTGGTTAGGGTTGATAGTGCTTAGAGGCGACTAACCCCTAGCTTAGAGGTCGAGTGTGCATCTCTTTGTCTTTCTTTTGTCTTCTTTGGTTCACAAGACACACAGATATCCTTGCCAAACCACTTGGGGAGAAAAAAAGGAACAGACCAGCATCTAGGCCACAGCAAGCCAGTATTGCCGGGGGCTGCAAGAGCAAAGATTCACCCACGGCAAACCAGGGTTGCCGGGGGTCGCAGGTTCAGATAAGTTCTTCATCCCTTATCATGCATTCCATTGGACTGAGGTATGTGAAACCTCATTTTTCCTTAAGCTACCGTGCTCCCCTAATTCTAGGCCCTAGGGCTCGTTCCTGGGACCAAGTTTGGTCGTAGTCGCGGCAGCGAAAGGATGAAACAAGGAGCCTGAACCCGCCTCATCCCTGCCTCCGCCAAAGGCGTGAGAAAGGTCGAGCGAAGTGGGGAGACGGCAAGGCCTGTTGCCAGGCGAGAAAATGTTTATCTTAGAGATATCAAGGATTTACTCCTTGTCGTGGGTTCCACCCGCAAACAAATGACCCGGCAAACATCCCTTTTTCATTAAAAACGTTCCACTCAGGTACAGTTCGTAGGAATGAAAAACATGAATGAAGGGATTAGAAGTTTTAAATTAAACAAAGGCCCGAAGGCTTACAAACTAAAAAGAGATAAGGTGCCCGTAATCCCTTTATTTTCCTCTCCTCAGGAGGCGGGTCAAGGAGGCGAGAAGGGCAAAATGTAACGCCCCAAGACCGATGTGCCACGTGTCTTCCCGTTATTCGCTGTTGTTGCCATGTCATTGCTTGCTTGTCATGAATCTCATATCATGTCATCATGTGCATTGCATCATCATGTTTTAAAACTTGCATTCGTCCGGGTTCTTCGAGTTCTCTCTGTTGTCCGTTCTGAGCCCAACCACACTTGTACGCGGCATGTCCGAAATAGTATTTTATAAGTGGCCGGAATATGTTCTCGGAATGGGATGAGAGTTGGTGTGTGGTCTTATTATAGTGTAGGTAGACCGCCTACCAAGTTTCATCGCGTTCGGAGTTCGTTTGATAGCCTAACCGTTAAACTATAGCGGCATTATAGCCGGTCTAACGTCGGACGTTTTCGGTCTCCAGAAACAGTCGCCGGGTCTCTCTCTTCTCTCTTCTCAGTCCATTGCCTTCTGCACTACATCTCACCGCCAGGCCCAGCCTAACCTCTCCCGTCAGCACGCGGCCCTCCTCGCGCACGCGTCCGAGAAGTTGTCCCGGACCCGACCCGAACAGTCGTCACCGTCGTGTCCGGATCATCCCCAAACATCTACAAAATATCTCCGTTTTCTTTGTTTGGTCTCCCTAGCCTATTTATCTAGGACCGTCCGATTTAATCAGAGGGACCAAATACCCCTACCCAAAATTCACTTGTTATTTAAAGACAAAACCCTAAAACCTAGGGGAGCTGTCCCATCCATCAATCCCCATGCCGCCGCCACCTTCCTCGTTTTCCCCATCGATCCAATCCATCGATCCCTCCCGATCTCTCAACCCAACCAGTGAGCCTCGTCTCGATCCCTTCCATATCAATCGTAGTAGCCTCGCTCCGTTCAAGAGGAGCTCGACCCCGAGACTCCAGCCTCCTCTCGCGCCCGAGGAGCTCCCCGAGCACCTCGTTCCTGTCGGCTTTGACACCGAGCCACCGGCGAGCAGCAGCTGCAGAGCCATCGCCAGGCCAGCCCCGTCGCGCGCCATTTTCTTTCCCTTCCTCCCTGGCTCACTTCTCCTTCCATTCTCTGATCCCTCTCTCTCTTTCTCGATGTGTGTTGCCCGCAGGAGCCGCCGTGAACATCACCGCAGCAGCCGGTCGACCCCACCTCTCCTGCCCGTTGACCGTGCCGCCGGAGCCCTGCATCGCGCCAAGCGTCGCCGGCGCCCCATGTCCCGCCGCCCGGATCCGTCTCCCGAGCGCCGAGCACCCTGTCGTCGGACCAACAGGTCCACTCGCCCCTTGCCCCTTTCCTTTTCCCCTGGTTCTCCTTCTCCTCTAACCATCTCTCTCTTTTGCTCATGAACCCTCGTCGCCCGCTGCCCTCTCGTTCGTCTTCCCGCGGATCCAGTCCTCCCGCTGCCGCCTCGCCAGCCTCACTCACGCCCCTGCTCGCCGGCGCCAAGTCCCTATCGTCGCTGCTCCGCTTCCCTGCTGAACAGAGGACGCCTGCTCGTCCCAGCCGCGTTGACCGTCGATCCACGACACCTGAGCACCTGCAGGTCGGCCTCCTCCGCGCCAAGGCCCAGCTCCTCTTCGCCAGATCCGCCGGCCTCCCTCTGTTCCAACTGGGCCATGGCCCATGGTGAGAAACCCCCAGCGCCCATGTCATGTTTCGGCCTGTAGCTCTAATTCGGCCCGATATGTTTTTTTTTCGGGTCCTGCGAATTTTGCCAATTATCCAGAGAATTACAGATTTGCAGAAAAACCCTCTAACTTCATGCATATAATTACTCATGAACCATGCATCCATTTAAAACATGTCATATATGTAACTTGACTAGAATTTCATCTAGTTTAATAATTTACAACTTTCATCTATGTTTAAAATGTTTAAAATGATGTGTGTTTAAATTTGCTCGTATGCCATGCTAATATGATTTAATTCATAACTAAATAACTGTAACTCGGAATTTAATAAACTTTATATGTAAATGAGGTAGAAAAATGCTAGTTCAACATGGTGTACTTGTTTTGCATGCTTAACAACTCTAAAATTATGTTTAGGGCAGAACAGTACCAAACCTAATATATGCATATGAGGAGTTTCCGGAATTGTTGTTCATTGTTTCTGGCCTCATTTAAACTTGACTAGATAGGTAGTTTTCATTTGGTTCACTCTCTTGCCATGCTAACAACATTTAATCTTGTTGGGTACATAAACGAGAGAGAACTAACTAAGTCATGTGGTGTTTTCTTCAATATGTAACTCCGTTGCATAATGAGCTCCACTTAATTTGTAGTATTGTTTGTGCACTTTGCCATGCCATGCATATTTAAACCGGACATGCATCATAATTGTTTTGCGCATCATGCCATGTTATGTGATGGTTGTTTACCATGATTGTTTGCTTCTTTCCGGTGTTGCTTCTTCGGGTTGGTTCCGATAACGTTGCGTTTGTGAGGACCCGTCGACTATGTCCGTGTGTCTTCTTCGTGGACTCGTTCTTCTTCCTTGCGGGATCTCAGGCAAGATGACCATACCCTCGAAATCACTTCTATCTTTGCTTGCTAGCCGCTCGCTCTTTTGCTATGCCTATGCTGCGATACCTACCACTTGCTTATCATGCCTCCCATATTGTTGAACCAAGCCTCTAACCCACCTTGTCCTAGCAAACCGTTGTTTGGCTATGTTTCCGCTTTGCTCAGCCCCTCTTATAGCGTTGTTAGTTGTAGGTGAAGATTGAAGTTTGTTCCTTGTTGGAACATGGAGATCGTTCCTTGTTGGAACATTGTTTACTTGTTGGGATATCACTATATATCTTATTTAATTAATGCATCTATATACTTGGTAAAGGGTGGAAGGCTCAGCCTTATGCCTGGTGTTTTGTTCCACTCTTGCCCCCCCTAGTTTCCGTCATATCGGTGTTATGTTCCCGGATTTTGCGTTCCTTACGCGGTTGGGTAATAATGGGAACCCCTTGACAGTTTGCCTTGAATAAAACTCTTCCAGCAATGCCCAACCTTGGTTTTACCATTTGCGTCACCACTACCTACTTTTCCCTTGGGAGTCGCTCTCTCGAGGGTCATCTTTATTTTAAACCCCCCGAGCCAGTGCTCCTCGGAGTGTTGGTCCGAACTGAGCTGCCTGCGGGGCCACCTCGGGGAAACTTGAGGGTTGGTTTTACTCGTAGCTAGTCCCATCTGAGTGAGCCCTGAGAACGAGATATGTGCAGCCCCTATCGGGATTTGTCGGCACATTCTGGCGGTGTTGCTGGATTTGTTTTAACTTGTCGTAGTTGTCTTGTAGAACCGGGATACCGAGTCTGATCGGATTGTCTCGGGAGAAGGTATATCCTTCGTTGACCATGAGAGCTTGTCATGGGCTAAGTTGGGACACCCCTGTAGGGATTTGAACTTTCAAAAGCCGTGCTCGCGGTTATGGGCAGATGGGAATTTGTTAACGTCCGGTTGTAGAAAACCTGAAGTTGACCTTAATTAAAATGCATCAAGCATGTGTGTAACCGTGATGGTCTCTTTCCGGTGGAGTCCGGGAAGTGAACACGGTGTTGGAGTTATGCTTGACGTAGGTTGTTCTAGGATCACTTTTTGATCATACTTTTATCGATCGTGCTTTGTCTTCTCTTCTCGCTCTCATTTGCGTATGTTAGCCACCATATATGCTAGTCGCTTGCTGCAGCTCCACCTCATACCTTTTACCTTACCCATAAGCTTAAATAGTCTTGATCGCGAGGGTGCGAGATTGCTAAGTCCCCGTGACTCACAGATACTTCCAAAACCAGCTTGCAGGTGCCGTTGAACCGTGCGGATGACACAACCAAGCTCAAGGAGGAGCTTGATGAAGATCTTGTCCTTTATGTTGTTTCGTTCTAGTTGATCAGTAGTGGAGCCCAGTTGGGGTCGATCGGGGACCTTGTCGCATTTGGGGTTCTTCTTTTATATTGGTTCCGTAGTCGGACCTTGATTGTATTTGGATGTTGTAATGCTTTATTCATGTAATTGTGTGAAGTGGCGATTGTAAGCCAACTATGTATCTTTTTCCCTTATGTATTACATGGGTAGTGTGAAGATTACCTCACTTGCGACATTGCTTTCAATGCGGTTATGCCTCTAAGTCGTGCTTCGACACGTGGGAGATATAGCCGCATCGAGGGCGTTACAAGTTGGTATCAGAGTCTTCCCCGACCTTAGGAGCCCCCACTGCTTGATCGTTTTTAGCGGCTGAGTTGAGTCTAGAAAAAAATGCTATGAGTCATTTAGGAATTATATATCGGAGAGTTTAGGAATTCTTTTTACTTCCCAGTCTCTTCATCGCTCTGGTAAGGCATCCTGACGTAGAGTTTTGACTCTTCTCTTCTCAAATTTTCACAAAAAAAATTTTAGGATCACGCGGGTATCTTGGAATCGTTCCGATGGTTTTGTGACGAGAACATTGTTCTTGGTGCCTCCCATCATTTAGGGGTTGTGGCAGTGTCCCGGGGAGTTGAGCTCTGAGGTGTTGTCGTCACAATTTTATCGTTGCAGTTCTGGAATACCTGAGTTTAGTTCGCCGACATCGAAAATCTCTTTTATGTAGTTGTTGGTGAGATAACCTCGACGCCACCCAGTACTGGGGCGGGAGTTCGGGAGTATTGCCATAACTTGTATAACGGATGCTTTTCGAAGGTTGAGGTAGACGATTTCCGAAGGTTTCTTGGTTATGTGTTGAAGGATGGATACAGCTGGATGTAGGGTTTGTTAGTTTTGGGTGAGATATTATGCTTCCCCTGTATCCCCAACACCTGATTGCATAACCGGAAAATTTCGGGAGTTTATAAGTGGGAATTCAAGTAGCTCTTAGGATATCTTTTCGACAGAGGTATGATATGAAATTGGGGTTCGACGTCTAGTGGTCCGCCTATTCACGGTCGGTTTTACAGTGGTCTCGTTGTGTCTTAAAGAGTCCTTGGCTATGCCGACTCGGGGACGCTTCGTATGTCATGTGCACTGCCTTGTACATGATGGTGCTGTACGATCGAGCCCGTGTAGGCCCCACCACGATAACTTCGGACGAAATCTATATCATATGTTTGTTCCGGCTTATTCTGGAAGCCAATCCTTTGTTTTTGTTTTGAGTTGTGGTATTCAAGTTGCTTCAATGTCAAGTGTTGATTCCATACCTTCGCCAAATGGTGTTCTCATACTCCGATGTGAATACTAATCCTTCTGGATAATCGAGATTGTCTTGCCAATCCTTTTCAACCGGTGTGTCTCTCTTCAAGTGGATCCGATCATTTCAACATTAGCAAGATCAATTATCATTTCTTCTCAACGGTGTTTGTTTCGTTCTCAATGGTGTTTTCCCACCCTCTCACCTTTGTTTTCTTGAAGGATTCAGAATTCTTGATCAAGTATCTATCTTATTGATGTGAAGTCTCTCCATTCTTTTCCTTCAATGTTCTTATCCGGTGATTCTCATGAAGTTTCTAACGGAGCTTCAAGTTCATCATTCTTCATTCTTTTCATCTCCGGTGGTTTCAAATCAAGCTTTTGGTGTTTGATCATATTCTTTTCCTTATTTCAAATGTCTTCTCTTGCCGGTGCACCTCTCAATCATTAACTTTTCATTATTCATTTGTTCCGGAGTGCTAAAGATATCTCGAAGATTCGTGTTTCCACTCTGCATTCATTCAAGATCTTTCGAGGTTGTTATCTCATTCAAGCCATTTAAATTCAACTGGTGCATTCTGTCTTTTAAATCATTCAATGGTGTTTCTTTTGAGTGGGCCCTAACCCACAGGTCTTTTCCAAGGATCTTACCTGACTCTTCTTATTCTCCCGGAGTTAATCTCAAATTCATTTCAAAGTTTGACGTAAGAATGAGTTATCATCAGTCAAATGCCTTTCTCCAAGATCTTTCAAACTCTTTTCATCGTTGGCTCAACCTTTCTAATTTTTCATTCCGGAGTGCCTCAACAATTCTTGGTGGTGTTTCTCGTTATCTTTCTCTGCATTTGAAGACCGAAGAAGAGTTTTCCCTTGAATCTTGTTTCGTTCTATCAAAGATTCATGGCTCTAGCTTGACGTCATCCTCTCATAACTGTTTTTGATAGTGAGAATTCTTTTCACCTATCCGGAGCAATCCAAGAGTCTTCTCAGTTTGATTATCCAGAGTCCATCATTTCAGGTTATTCATTCTCAGCTTCCAGTTATCATTCTCCAATCTTACCGGCGCATCGTTCAAGTGATCTCTAATCAGTTCAAGATCTATTTGTCCTCATGTATCAAATCCCCTCAAGTATCGTCTTTCGTTTTCCAACTCTTTCCGGTGATTTGTGTCCTTGCCACTTTCATTTTTCAATCCTAACGGTGGTTCGTGCAAGAGTTCTCGTCATTCATTATCGTATATATTCATTCGTTCTTCTCAATCCTACCGGTAAATTGTGAAGACGTTCTCAAGTCATGCTATATCTATCTTAATCCTTTCAACAAGAATAAGTAGTATGCCAATTCAATTGCTTGTCATCAATTTGAATTGGTGAAGGATAAGCATAATTCAATTCTTATTCTTGTTTCATCGAGTTTATTCAATTCCTTATTCCGGAGCCTCATCAAAAACTCTCGGTTTCACTTGTTTAATCTTTCTTTCCGGAGCTCAAAGTTATTTCAATTATATCATTCCAAAGATCTATCTAATCATTGCAAGGATTCACCTTGTGTTTCCAACTTCTTTATCCTTTCGTTTGATCATCCCTTTGCTTACCGGAGTTCTTCATGGAGGTCTACATGATCGTTCATCAAGGATTTAATTCCTTCTCGGAGCGTTCATCAAGATTCTTTTTAAAGGAGCTCAAGCATTCTTCATCTTGCAATCCGGAGTTCAATTCTTTCTACCGTATCATTTGAGGTGGTATTATGTCATTCTTGATGATTTCCCTATGTGGTTCATGATTCACATGTTGTCAAGATTGAGATATCTTAAATCCATCAATCTCGTCATTGGAGTTATCTTGGGTTATATTTCACCTAAAGCCTTCCCTAAGGATTGTTGCTAATTATGGTGCTTATAAATGATCCAAGTTCTTCATTTATCCTCCCGGTGAGACAAGTTTTTCTCGTCTCCTTGTTCATATCAATCCAATTCTGCTTCCCGTGAGTGGCAGGGTGACACCTCATAATTTGAGATGTATTCCATAAGACCATATCAAGCGTATTCTTTTCGTTGTTGATGTTTCCAACAGCTCTGTTCGACCTTTCCCCTAAATATGCCTCTTCAAGCTCTTTTGTGACAGAAGTTGGCATTTTCTTCTCAATTCTCCTATGGCAATTATCTATCTTCTATTCTTTCGTTCTGGAGGCATTGTGATGTTGATCTCCTCAACCCATCTTCTCGGATTGTCAGGACCATGTTTTGATCGTGCTTATCCTTTTAACTGGAGTGTTGTGCCCCTTTGCTCAAGCTCTTTCATTTTATCAAGTCTTTCATCTCTTTTCAACCGAAGTGCTGTCCGAATTTGTAATTCCTTGTTCCTCTTCCCTACCGGGGTGCTTTCAACTTCATTTATCTCAGTTGTATTCTTTTCCCGATATGGCTTAACCTTTTCAAGGTTCTTTGGTTTCACTCGTTTTTCAAAGGAGCAACTTAGTATTACCTCTTCTCTTCCTCTTCTTTTTCCCTCCGGTGCCATTCTAGATCTCGGGACGAGATCCTCTCGTAGTGGTGGAGTGTTGTAACGCCCCGAGACCGATGTGCCATGTGTCTTCCCGTTATTCGCTGTTATTGCCATGTCATTGCTTTCTTGTCATGCATCTCATATCATGTCATCATGTGCATTGCATCATCATGTTTTAAAACTTGCATTCGTCCGGGTTCTCCGAGTTCTCTCTGTTGTCCGTTGTGAGCCCAACCACACTTGTACGCACCCGCGGCATGTCCGAAATAGTATTTTATAAGTGGCCAGAAAATGTTCTCGGAATGGGATGAGAGTTGGCGTGCGGTCTTATTATAGTGTAGGTAGACCGCCTGCCAAGTTTCATCGCGTTCGGAGTTCGTTTGATAGCCTAACCGTTAAACTATAGCGGCATTATAGCCGGTCTAACGTCGGACGTTTTCGGTCTCCGGAAACAGTCGCCGGGTCTCTCTCTTCTCTCTTCTCAGTCCATTGCCTTCTGCACTACATCTCACCGCCAGCCCCAGCCTAACCTCTCCCGTCAGCACGCGGCCCTCCTCGCGCGCGCGTCCGAGAAGTTGTCCCGGACCCGACCCGAACAGTCATCACCGTCGTGTCCGGATCATCCCCAAACATCTACAAAATATCTCCGTTTTCTTTGTTTGGTCTCCCTAGCCTATTTATCTAGGACCGTCCGATTTAATCGAAGGGACCAAATACCCCTACCCAAAATTCACTTGTTATTTAAAGACCAAACCCTAAAACCTAGGGGAGCTGTCCCATCCATCAATCCCCATGCCGCCGCCACCTTCCTCGTTTTCCCCATCGATCCAATCCATCGATCCCTCCCGATCTCTCCACCCAACCAGTGAGCCTCCTCCCGATCCCTTCCAAATCAATCACAGTAGCCTCACTCCGTTCAAGAGGAGCTCGACCCCGAGACTCCAGCCTCCTCTCGCGCCCGAGGGGCTCCCCGAGCACCTCGTTCCTGTCGGCTTTGACACCGAGCCACAGGCGAGCAGAAGCTGCAGAGCCATCGCCAGGCCAGCCCCGTCGCGCGCCATTTTCTTTTCCTTCCTCCCTGGCTCACTTCTCCTTCCGTTCTCTGATCCCTCTCTCTCTTTCTCGATGTGTGTTGCCCGCAGGAGCCGCCATGAACATCACCGCAGCAGCCGGTCGACCCCGCCTCTCCTGCCCGTTGACCGCGCCGCCAGAGCCCTGCATCGCACCAAGCGTCGCCGGCGCCCCATGTCCCGCCTCCCGGATCCGTCTCCCGAGTGCCGAGGACCCCATCGTCGGACCAGCAGGTCCACTCGCCCCTTGCCCCTTTCCTTTTCCCTTGGTTCTCCTTCTCCTCTAACCATCTCTCTCTTCTGCTCATGAACCCTCATCGCCCGCTGCCCTCTCGTTCGTCTTCCTGCGGATCCAGTCCTCTCGCTGCCGCCTCGCCAGCCTCACTCACGCCCCTGCTCGCCGGCGCCAAGTCCCTGTCGTCGCTGCTCCGCTTCCCTGCCGAACAGAGGACGCCCGCTCGTCCCATCCGCGTTGACCGTCGATCCACGACACCTGAGCACCCGCAGGTCAGCCTCCTCCGCGCCAAGGCCCAGCTCCTCTTCGCCAGATCCTCCGGCCTCCCTCTGCTTCCAACTGGGCCATGGCCCATGGTGAGAAACCCCTAGCGCCCATGTCATGTTTCGGCATGTAGCTCTAATTCGGCCCGATATGTTTTTTTTGGGTCCTGCGAATTTTGCCAATTATCTAGAGAATTATAGATTTGCAGAAAAACCCTCTAACTTCATACATATAATTACTCATGAACCATGCATCCATTTAAAACATGTCATATATGTAACTTGACTAGAATTTCATCTAGTTTAATAATTTACAACTTTCATCTATGTTTAAAATGTTTAAAATGATGTGTGTTTAAATTTGCTCCTATGCCATGCTAATATGATTTAATTCATAACTAAATAACCGTAACTCGGAATTTAATAAACTTTATATGTAAATGAGGTAGAAAAATGCCTAGTTCAACATGGTGTACTTGTTTTGCATGCTTAACAACTCTAAAATTATGTTTAGGGCAGAACAGTACCAAACCTAATATATGTATGTGAGGAGTTTCCGGAATTGTTGTTCGTTGTTTCCGGCCTCATTTAAACTTGACTAGATAGGTAGTTTTCATTTGCTTCACTCTCTTGCCATGCTAACAACATTTAATCTTGTTGGATACATAAACGAGAGAGAACTAACTAAGTCATGTGGTGTTTTCTTCAATATGTAACTCCTTTTGCATAATGAGCTCCACTTAATTTGTAGTATTGTTTTTGCACTTTGCCATGCCATGCATATTTAAACCGGACATGCATCATAATTGTTTTGTGCATCATGCCATGTTATGTGATGGTTGTTTACCATGATTGTTTGCTTCTTTCCGGTGTTGCTTCTTCGGGTTGGTTCCGATAACGTTGCGTTTGTGAGGACCCGTTCGACTACGTCCGTGTGTCTTCTTCATGGACTCGTTCTTCTTCCTTGCGGGATCTCAGGCAAGATGACCATACCCTTGAAATCACTTCTATCTTTGCTTGCTAGTCGCTCGCTCTTTTGCTATGCCTATGCTGCGATACCTACCACTTGCTTATCATGCCTCCCATATTGTTGAACCAAGCCTCTAACCCACCTTGTCCTAGCAAACCGTTGTTTGGCTATGTTACCGCTTTGCTCAGCCCCTCTTATAGCGTTGTTAGTTGCAGGTGAAGATTGAAGTTTGTTCCTTGTTGGAACATGGAGATCGTTCCTTGTTGGAACATTGTTTACTTGTTGGGATATCACTGTATATCTTATTTAATTAATGCATCTATATACTCGGTAAAGGGTGGAAGGCTCGGCCTTATGCCTGGTGTTTTGTTCCACTCTTGCCCCCCTAGTTTCCGTCATATCGGTTTTATGTTCCCGGATTTTGCGTTCCTTACGCGGTTGGGTAATAATGGGAACCCCTTGACAGTTCGCCTTGAATAAAACTCTTCCAGCAATGCCCAACCTTGGTTTTACCATTTGCCTCACCACCACCTACTTTTCCCTTGGGAGTCGCTCTCTCGAGGGTCATCTTTATTTTAACCCCCCCCCGGGCCAGTGCTCCTCGGAGGGTTGGTCCAAACTGAGCTGCCTGTGGGGCCACCTCTGGGAAACTTGAGGGTTGGTTTTACTCGTAGCTAGTCTCATCTGAGTGTGCCCTGAGAACGAGATATGTGCAGCTCCTATCGGGATTTGTCGGCACATTCGGGCGGTGTTGCTGGATTTGTTTTAACTTTTCGAAGTTGTCTTGTAGAACTGGGATACCGAGTCTGATCGGAATGTCTCGGGAGAAGGTATATCCTTCGTTGACCGTGAGAGCTTGTCATGGGCTAAGTTGGGACACCCCTGCAGGGATTTGAACTTTCGAAAGCCGTGCCCGTGGTTATGGGCAGATGGGAATTTTTTAACGTCCGATTGTAGAAAACCTGAAGTTGACCTTAATTAAAATGCATCAACCGCGTGTGTAACCGTGATGGTCTCTTTCCGACGGAGTCCGGGAAGTGAACACGGTGTTGGAGTTATGCTTGACGTAGGTTGTTCTAGGATCACTTCTTGATCATACTTTTATCGACCGTGCTTTGTCTTCTCTTCTCGCTCTCATTTGCGTATGTTAGCCACCATATATGCTAGTCGCTTGCTGCAGCTCCACCTCATACCTTTTACCTTACCCATAAGCTTAAATAGTCTTGATCGCGAGGGTGCGAGATTGCTGAGTCCCCGTGACTCACAGATACTTCCAAAACCAGCTTGCAGGTGCCGTTGAACCATGCAGATGACGCAACCAAGCTCAAGGAGGAGCTTTATGAAGATCTTGTCCTTTATGTTGTTTCGTTCTAGTTGATCAGTAGTGGAGCCCAGTTGGGGTCGATCGGGGACCTTGTCGCATTTGGGGTTCTTCTTTTATTTTGGTTCCATAGTCGGACCTTGATTGTATTTGGATGTTGTAATGCTTTATTCATGTAATTGTGTGAAGTGGCGATTGTAAGCCAACTATGTATCTTTTTCCCTTATGTATTACATGGGTTGTGTGAAGATTACCTCACTTGCGACATTGCTTTCAATGCGGTTATGCCTCTAAGTCGTGCTTCGACACGTGGGAGATATAGCCGCATCGAGGGCGTTACACAAAAGGAGCACCTAGGCGAGCTACGCGTGGCAGAAGACGCAGGGAGAACATCTTGGTGGCCGTCCAAAGGCTGGGTGGTGATGGCGGCGCCGGAAGCAGAGCTCGAAGACGAGGCGGCAGGACGTCAGTATGCGTCGAAGGCATCGGTGCCCGCGTACTCCGACTTGATGGCCTTGCCGCCCGCCCTCTTCCTCTTTCGCAGCCTCCCAATGCCAGCCGCCCAAGGAGACGACCCCGAGAAGTTCAAGGAGCCGACGACATGGATGATGGGGTCGCCGGTGCAACACGGAGCGGCACCCGACACCTAGTCGGACCCGTCATCCTGCCGCCTACCGCCCTCGTCGTCGCTGCCGCTGTCCTCCTCGTCACTCCCGCCCGAGGAGGGGTCTTCACTATCAGAAGAGCTCTCCAGGCAGCACCTTGTACGAGTCCCAAAGTGCCCGAAGACCTAGACGGAGAGAAGGCCACCCTCCATCAGCTTAAAATGGAGAGTGAGCCCCTCCGTCAAGCTATGGATATGAGCAAACATCTTCCATCCCCGACGAAGATACATCACGTGAGGAGCGGGGAAGTCGACGCGGACCCGCGTGCCACTGATCCCGCAGCCCCTCATGTGCAGCCGCAATGACTCCGGCGGATCCAGCTCCATCTCCCGTGCAAATGGAGTCGGGAGACGAAGGCGCCGGAGCAGCGGCCGGCGCGGCCTGACGAAGAACTCACAAGGGTCATCCCCAACATGGCCCTCCATTGGAGGGGGAGCTGCTGGCGGAGGCGAGGCCGGCGCGCCACCCCATCCTCCTCTTCCCCGGGCGCCCCGGCCTCGCCCACGGCCTCGCCCCCTCCCCCTTCCCCTCGCGGCTGGCTCTGCCACCGCAGGCGCAGGAGAAGGAGGGACGCGTTGTCGAGCGGCGACCCTCGCCGCCACCGTTGAAGGACCGGGATTCCCTCTCTCCATGACGGATGGAAGGGAGGAGCAGAAGCTGAAGGAAGAAGAAGATGAAAGAATGCGGGACGCCATCCCCCCTCCCGCTCTTTATAAAGGAGCGGGGTTGGGGCTCGGCCGCCCCGCTTGGACAATCGAGATACGGAAGGCGCAGGGAGCCAGGACCGACCCGCCGCCCCAACCAGCGACGGCCCGGTTTCCCGCCTACACCGTTTGCCACCCCAAGCGCATGGGAGACACGTGGTGGGCGTGCAGAACCGAGGGGACGGGTGAGGCGACCTCTCCCCACCCCGTGGTCGTGGGGAGTGGACGCCTTGAAGACCGCGCCTCAGCCCCATTCAGTAAATGGGCCGCGCCTCCACGCCTCCCTCCGTTTATGGGGAAGGCGCGAACCGCCCCTTTACTACGACGTGACGCATGCGTGCAGAAACCAACCACGCCATGCCCACCTCCCCACGCCGCGCCACGCGCGCGAGTCGTGGGAAGCGCAGCGCGCGAAGAATCTTACCGCGGTAAAAACCGCCCCGCCTGCCCTCGTACCGTTTCTGGGCCTGACCCAACAACGCGTTGCGCTTATGTGTGGCCCAGGCCCGGGGGCTCCTGTTGGTGTACAAAAAGAGGGGTGCACTTTTTGTACCCCTATAACTGTGCACGGGCATTCAGAGCCGCGGGCACCACCACACCAAGCAAGGCAAGGGAGGTGAGCCAGGGTAAGACCGAAGCTCAAGGGAACTAGGACGACGCCAAGGCCAAAACCACGAAGAACAAAGGAGACGAAGTGGACTCCCCCGGCAAGATCCTTGCCGGGAGACAGCTTTGGCAACCCCGGCAAGACCCTTGCCGCGGCGACTCGCCCCACGCCTACGGAGCAAATCACCCTTGAGTCCACTGCCCCCATGGGGAAAGGATTCGGGAGACATCCCCATGGTGGCATGCAATTCTTTGTGAAGACATTCAAGATCAGATACGTACAATAGAAGATGACGACCCTTGGCGGGATCCCAGCCGAGGATGATCACAAGGCCCCCGGCAAGCGCCTTGCCGGGGATGACAGCAGGCGCCCCGGCAAGGCCCTTGTCAAGAACATCCGCAGGGCCACCATCAGGCCCACGCCGACTAAACCTCCACCACCATACGCATGCGGCTGCCGACCCAACCAGCTGGGCAGGCACCTACGTGGCGGCATGCAGATCTTCGTGAAGACCCACCACTGCGCCACCTCAGCTGCCTGCCTACCTACATGGCATCACAGGCACTACTGGCCAGGCCGCGTGTTGACACAAGAAGGAGCGGCGATGGACGAGACAGGTTTCTCCCCCGTCCCCGATAAAGCAAGGACACCTAAGCAATACGCATTAAATGCGCCTTGTCATGTAATGCGAAGGATAACCTCGCATCACTGTACCCTTTCCATCTCTTGTGTGCCACTGTGGCGACCCCTTTTTCTATAAAAGGAGGCCTGAGGCGACCAGGAGAAGGATTGGGATTTTTGGAGCTCCTAATGCCCCGGAGCTAGCTTAAGAACAGGAATATACATCCACCAAAGCAGGAGTAGGGTTTTACGCATCCTCGCAGCCCGAACCTGGATAAACAAACTGTGTACTATCTGTTTGATCCGCTCTTCTCATGACCCCGCGCCCCGCTAACCATAGTAGGGATTCTTGTGATCCCATAGGTGTCGTTCCCACCGACAAATCCCAGTCGTGTTGTCGTGAGGAGAGGCAAAAGGAACATCATTGGAATGGATAGAGTCGCCAACGAGGAAGACTATGATCAGTACGGCAACCCAGTGAGGGAAGATGACGATGATGATGAAGTATACGTCAAAAGAAGAATCAATAGTACATTACCTAAGAAAAATCATACTCCATGGAAAAGGCAAAGTCACAATGAGGGGCTCAATTATTCTTCGACGAACAACAAGGGAAAGAAGCTGACTCAAAAACGAAAATGTCAGCGCTGAGGAACCGGTCAAATGATGCAATATATATATATTATATATATATGTTCCTATTTTGTATACACACTTAGCCATTATTATGCATGGGTCCAATGATGTAATATATATGTTCCTATTTTGCATACATATTTAACCGTCAAATGATGCAATATATATCGTCTTCCCTTCGTTCACTGCTCTCAAAAAAAAGTGAGAAAAATAAAGGAAAAGAAAAAGGGAAACTGGTTATAGCAGTAGCGCTTTACTGAAAAAGAGCTACAACTAGTCAAGGTAGCAACAGCGGTTTCCGTATAAAACCGCTATAGCTGCCTTTAATAGTAGTAGCACGTTTTGTCTAAACGCGCTACTGCTACGTCCACTTAACCCAAAATTCTCACTCTACCTACTTCATCCCGCCTCTTTTCCCCCAAATCCCCACTCTCTTCCCCCCATCGCACCGCCGCGCCCGACCCGGCCCCGGTGCTCGCCCCCGGCGCCGGCGCTCGCCCCGACCCAGGAGCTCGCCCCCGGCGCCGGCGCTCGTCCCCGACCGTCGACCCTCGCCTTCCTCCTCTGCTTCCTCCCCTCCCAACCTCGGCCGTCGTCGGGCCTGCCTCCTCGCCCCTGCACCCTCTGTGAACCACCCCCTCTCTCTGCTAGCTAGGGTTCTTCGGTTAATTTACTTAGGTTTTAGTTATGTTAATTAGGTTATCTATTTAGTTATGAATTTAGATAGGTTTCAAAATTAGCTGAATTTATATGCAAATTTGTACTGGACATGTGATATGTGGATATGTCATGTTTTGGACATGTCATGTTTTGGTAAATGATCCGAGTGGCCTATGTTACGCCGGAATGTTGATTCATTTCCGTTCCGGTGAATTTCAGGCGCTCGATATGTCCATTTTTTAGCAAAGGTCATGCCGAAATTTCCCGTGAATAAAGGCATGATTTGTGCTACATAGTTGGCATATCGAGTGCTGGCACATAGATTTCTTTTTTATGTCATTTCTCATTTATTCATACTTTTAGAAATAAATGAGGACACTCAATCATAGGAAACATGTCGAACAACGAAGAAACTGGGCCTTCTGACCAAGATGCATACGAGATGGATTATCAGGGTGAACAAGACTACCTCGACTTTTTGACTGCTAAGCAAGGTTTGCAGGTCCGCCTCGATGATGGTACTGACGCTGACATCGACACCGACGGCGCCGGCACCGATGGCGGCGCCGAGACCGGTGGGGAAGGTACCGGCGGGGAAGATACCGGCGGGGAAGGTACCGGCGCCGATGCCGCTATCGAAAAGAGGAAGCATAAGAAGTAGAGGATATGAAAACCTAACAAACTAGGGATTGGATGACTTGCGATCACAAAGATGGCACCTGGCAAGTTTGAGCCGTTAGAGCCGGAAGAACCTCACAAGTGCTATGGGAACCAAGTAGGATGCATCCTACAGGAATGCACGAGCATCAATGACGATGACTTAAGGAGCAAAGAACATTTGACGCAGTTGCTCCTAACGAAGTTGCACACGAGATTCAAGTTCCCCGACCGGGATGATAACATAGAACAACCGTGGGATGATCCAAAGATGAAAAAGATTAACAATCATGCCATGGGCATGTTCAGCAATGATTTGGCCTCCTGGAAAGGGAGGGTGAAACGAGCTATTGAGGCTGAGGAACCCCTGTCCAAGATTCAGGAGGAAAATCCGACACTTACGGAAGAGGAGTTCGAAAAGTTCAAGGACACTTGCGCTACCGAGGACGCCAAGGCTAAGGCTGCGAAATTCAAGAGCCTTCAGCAAAGGAACACGGGGAAGCATCGCCTCGGAAGCCGTGGCTACCTCGGTAAAAGGCCCATATGGGATAAGAAGGACGCGGAACATGAAGCCACGGGTCTACCAGACCCCTTCATGAAGTTCACCAACCGCTTGGAGTGTGACTTCATCAGGGCCCGCTACAAGTGGGACAAGGAGAAAAAGGTTTTTTACACGGACCAGATCACAAGGAAATTGATTAGACTACTAGAGAAGCAACACCAGCTTGCAGCCGAAAGCCCTACTTCTCCGATGAGGCCCAAGTGGGACACCCCTCTCAACCGAGCCTTGAACGAACTTAAGGGACTCCCTTTGGGCTAGCGGCCGCAATATGGTCATGTGCACGGCGCTGGAGACGGCGCCACGTGGAAGGTGCTTTACAACAAGGGCCCGAAGGCCAAGAAGCAGAAAAAGAAGTTTAGTCAGGCGGACATCGACGCGAAGGTGAAGCTTGCGGTCGAGAAAAAAGCATCTGAGGACGCGAAAAAAGCAGCCGAGGACAAATATGAGTTGCTACAGCAGGCAGTCAATGCAGCTGTAACTGCCTGCAGAAATGATTTCGCTACTAACTTGGTTCCAGTTATCATCAACTGGACGAAGGAAAATCCAGACAAGATTTCCTGTTGCCTAGTTTCATCGGGAGCAACTCCATGAACAACAACACCATCACACCATACTTTCCCACGCAACCGGGCCTCCTCTCGCAGCCGCTCCCGCTCATAGCAGCCCGTCCTCAGTCTCTGGCGCGCTCGGTGGGCCTTCTTCTTTGGCTGATCTTGACGCCATCACGGTAATTACATGTCGCACCAACATATATATATATATAATATTCCATTTTTGTTGCCTTTCAGATGTTTTACGCCACATACATATGTGTTTGCAGGCGAAAGAAACCCCGTGCACCATACTCTACTTGATCAAAGGCCAGAAGGTGGACGTGGGAAAGGGGATGATAATGGACCCCTTGCAACCCACGTTCCACAACCAGCCGATCCCCGCTGGGCACTTCAGGGTTAGCTTATCCAGTGTGAAATTGGGGCACGAGGATTTGCCTCCTCTAGTACAGCATGTGGGAGTGGATGACGAGACCCCGCCGCGCATTGGAAGCTGCAAGGGTTGGGTGCTGCTATGGCCGAAGAATCTTATTCGTCTGGAGCCGGCCAAGAGCGCACCAATAAACACACATCAACAAGCATGTGCGGAGACCACCACCCCGCCTACGCAATTACCAGCTCCTGTAGTGCCGGGTGAGAGCGGCGGACGACATGATGAAGGGGGTGCAATAGTACTGGCTGATGTAATTTGTCCTGTAGAACAGAGAATGGATGATGAGACGGAGGTCGACCCTATGGATTTCCTCAATACAAACGCGTATGACTGTGACATAGAATTGATGAGTCAACCATATGACGAATCAGGCTATCGGCTTGCAAATGATGATATGGATGATATGCCCGGGCAGGAAGGTCGTAGCAGGGATTGCAAAAAGTCTCTCTTCATAAAATCCTCACAGGACACGCCTGAAGATGCCGCCTCAACACAGGCTCAACTAGCCGGGCGCGAGGGTCATACAGTACTTAGCCCGGGAACACTGGGGCAGGGGTTAAGGAAGGGTCTAGAAGGTGTGCCCAAGAAAAAGGAGAGAAAGAGATCGGGGAAGAAAGCTGCCTCCAAACAAGCCAGAGCACATAGCATCCAGATGATGCATTCTGAAGAGCGTGTACCCGTGAAAGGTGCGGCCATGTTCCATCTCACAGGCGAGCCGATGCTACCGCCGAAACCGTTAGAGGCACTATCAGGGGATCTCAGGAGACTGCACAACCATGTGATGTCGACTGAGAAAAGCCTACTAGCCTCAAAGGATCTAGGATATCTGACATACGTGGCTCGTGTGCCTAAGGGGAAGTGCTACGTCGAGACACGGCCCGCGGAGGTGCTCTTCCTGCGGTTTGACCATATCTTTGAGATGTTTCTGACAAGGCGGCTCAATTTTACAATCGTCCGCCTTTTTGCGCTACACATGAGCTCCGTCATGAAGAGTGAAGAAGTCTCGCAAATCTGTGTGGCGGATCCGTACCACATGCACGAGTATTTCTTGAGTCTCGGTGACTTTGAGCATGAAGCTGCTAGGGAGTACCTCCAAAACTTCATGGTACAGAATAAGGACCAGGAAATTGTCCGCGTGCCTTATCATCCAAAGTAAGTCAGTTCCGGACAACCCTTTTATACAATTCAATAATTCCTTCTCTCTCTATGGGGAATAATTTGAGGTGTCTTTTCCCCGCAGGAACGGGCGCACCGTCCTTATCGTTCTTTACCCGCAAGTCTCCCACGCCGTGTATTTTGACCCTTCCAGAGACTACGAGAAAAAAGACTACACCCACATAATGAATATTCTAGATGATGCTCTCCAAGGCTTCAGCATTAGAGGTGGCCTCATGCAGATCAGGAAACAAAGGAACAAGAAGATGGGTTTCGCGCATAAAACTAACTTCTCCTGCATCCATGTCCCAAAACCAACCAAGAAGGATGGATTCTACATCGTCCATCTCATGATTCAGTTCAATACGGATCACCAAAAGCTTCGCATGAGAAGCAGAAATGATGATCATATCCACAAGTGGCTAGAATCTCATGGAGAAGCGGATTATAAACTTAGAGATGACTTCTTTCGCATCCAAAGCGATATTGCAACGATCATCATGAAAGAAGTCGTCGATGAGAAGGGGATGTTCCACCACGGCCCTATATCGTGAGCTGATGTCCGAACTCGCATAGGCATGCAACGTCTAGACCTCATGCCATTCAAGAAGCTAGGGTCCATCCTCGATCATATGGAAGGATGGAACTTCTAGTGATTTATGATGCCGATGATGATGATATTTGTCGGTTGAACTTGTATACTTTTTGTAGCGATGAAACTTTGTGATGTCCATGGTCCCTGCCGAACTTGCGTAACGCTACTTTGTTAGTTTGCGTACGATGACCTGCGTACCTCTAGTTAATTAATTTGCGTACTGTATGATGCATCTAGTTGCTAACCCTTTCTTTTTCGATGTTGCTCTAGTATATTTTGTTGCATATATATGATTGTACATCTTCTTCATGAACATGCATCTCTAACAGGTACCTAGTTTCTTGATGGCGAGATGGAAGTGCTATGTCGTGTACAAAGGGAAGGTTCCGGGGTGTACAACGAGTGGCATCAGTGTCAGGCGCAAGTGAATGGGTTCTCGGGCGCCAGCCATAAAGGCTTCAAAAGCAGACAAGAAGGAGAAGCTAGTTACTTAAGGTTCACGCTAGCGCGAGAGAGGACTCATAACCGCCACCGCATGTACTGCATAGTTTTGCTCTCACTCATAGTGATAGCTCTTCTCATGTATACCTTTGTTTAGATGGATGAAGTTGTAGTTTCAAGTATTCGAGACTTGCATGTATCGCTATTTTCGAGATGATGACAAGATACCACTTTGTGTTGGATGATGATTATGATGAGACTATTTGTATGTATATGCTATCATTACATTTGTGGTCTCGCGGGCATTTGTATGTGTATCATGATGACATTTGTATGTGCTAAAGATTCTTCTATAAAGCCTGTTCAAATACAAAACAAATATGCTGATTTTTTTTACTAAAATTAGCAGTAGCGAGTGGAGAAAAGTTAGCAGCAGCGCGGTAGTAGCAGTAGTGCGTACAGGAGAAGCATGCTATAGCTATTAGCAGTAGCGAGCTTCCACTAGGAGCGCTGCTGCTACACTTGTGTAGCAGTAGCGCTTGTGAGCACGCGCTACTGCTACATGTTAGCTGTAGCGCCTTATTAGTAGTGCCGGTACCCGCGCTACTGATACACCTAAAACCCACGCTGATCCTAGCCTTTTCCCTAGTAGTGGACGTCTACAAGAAGAAGGTTGTGTAGTAGACATCGCTATGATCCGGCAACCCCGGAGTGACAATAGTCGGGACCACTCCCGGTGATGACCGTAGTTTGAGGAGTTCATGTATTCACCGTGTGTTAATGCTTTGTTCCAGTTCTCTATTAAAAGGAGGCCTTAATATCCCTTAGTTTCCAATTGGGCCCCGCTGTCGATGTCAAAACCGGCGGATCTCGGGTAGGGGGTCCCGAACTGTGCATCTAAGGTCGATGGTAACAGGAGACATGGGACATTATGTTTACCCAGGTTCGGGCCCTCTCTATGGAGTTAATACCCTACGTCCTGCTTGATTGATCTTGATGAATATGAGTATTACAAGAGTTGATCTACCACGAGATCGTAATTGCTAAACCCTAGAAGTCTAGCCTGTATGACTATAATAATGAATCTCTCTCCCCTCTGGACTAAGTCCTCCGGTTTATATAGACACCGGGAGGATCTAGGGTTACACAAGGTCGGTTACAAAGAAAGGAATCTACATATTTGATCGCCAAGCTTGCCTTCCATGCCAAGGTGAGTCCTATCCGGACACAGGTGTAGTCTTCGGTATTCGTGTCTTCACAGCCCATCAGTCCGGCCCATGGCTAACAGGCCGGACGCTCGAGGACCCCTTAGTCCAGGACTCCCTCAGTAGCCCCTGAACCTAGCTTCAATGACAAGGTACCGACGCGTAGATCTGTCTTCGGCATTGCAGGGCGGGTTCCTCCTTCCGAACTCCAAGATAGTCTTCGAACGTACTGAATGTGTCCAGACCTGTAACACATGCACCATACACAACCGCAGAGGGAATATAATATTCTACGAGTCCAATCTGCTGACAACCTTTTGTAATATGACATCACGTTTGCCCGGTCATAATTTCGAACCATTTTTCGTCTGCCGCTCCACGTTTCGAGACACGGTTGCCATTGGCACGTCTTGTCAAAGCAGAGATCGTGTCCTCTTATTGGGGGATTTTCATAAATTCGGGCGTGGGTAACCCAACCGTGCATGTTTACATAGCCCTTGGGAATAGGCGAGTCTTAAGGCGAGTGGGGAGGCGTTCGATATTCACTGCCTTTATAAGGGGATAAGGATTCCCCTTCTTCTCCCACACCTTCTCTCTTCCTCTGCCCTTCCACTCTTGATCTCCAGCGCCCAAGCTCTCATCTTCTACCCACTCAAGCTAGCACTCAACCATGTCCAGATCCGGAGGTCAAGGCAAGTGGTTGGTCTCCTCTGTCAAGGAGGAGGACATTACTGAGCTTCGGGCGGCCGGGTACCTGGCGAAGGAAATCGCCCACCGTCTTCCAGCCCAGGGGCAAGTCGTCCCCACATCGAAGCCCAATGAGAGGGTGGTATTCATCCCTCATTTCCTCCGCGGGCTAGGGTTTCCACTCCACCCTTTCGTCCGCGGGCTGATGTACTATTACGGGATAGACTTCCATGATCTATCCCCGAACTCCTTCCTCAACATCTCAGCGTTCATAGCCGTGTGTGAGGCCTTCCTCCGCATCCAACCCCACTTCGGGTTGTGTCTCAAGGTCTTCAATGTGAAGCCGAAGGTAGTGGATGTCTAGCACGCGGAATGCGGAGGTGCCATGGTGAGCAAGCTGACTAATGTCTCCTGGCCGAAAGGCACTTTCGTGGAGACTATCAAGGAATGGCAGAAACAATGGTTCTACATCACAGAACCCCGCGGCGCAAACTGGGCCACCGCTGCCGAATTCAACTCCGACGCTCCAATGCGGCTCACCTCCTGGGTTGAGAAGAGCCTGAATTGGTCATCATTAGATGAGCTGATAGCGCTGCAGACATGCGTTCAAAGTATGGTGGACAAGGATATCAAGCTTGTAGATATAATCCAGGTGATGCTAGTTCGCCGGATTCTCCCGTGCCAAAGCCGAAGCCGCCCTCTATGGGAGTTTAATCCAAAGAAGCACCATACCCTGAAGAGGATCTTCAAAAGTTCTCACGAAGACGCCTAGAAGTTGCTCTTCAAGGGCAACGAGACACCGCTGGCCACGGGTTCGGACCACGGGCACGACATCAATCACCTCGTCAACGAGGTATGTTATTTTTAACGCATCCCCTACTTGCTTGTTTCAAGGATGATATCTAAGCTATTATTATCATTGCTTCTGCAGGACTGGATGGAGAGGGCGAAACAGATCCGGTGTTCGGCTCTGCTGCCTGAAGAACCAGTCATTCCGCGTTTAGCGAAGATGCTGGTGCCGGCGCCCTATACGGCATCGGCGAAGAAGGCCAAGGGAAGGGCCAAGGGGGTCCGGAGTGGCCCCTGCCGCAAGGGCGCTTCGGACGCGACGTCCGAAGACAAGACCCGTTGCTCCATCGCCGAAGACGACGATGACGAGGAGGAGAAGAGCGACTCTCCCTCCGATGGAGGGAGGAAGAAGAGGGCGTCCTCCACGATTCTAGAGGCAGAGGCGCCCAAGAAGGGGAAAGGTCCGCTCACGGGTGTCGGTGTCAAAATCGGCGGATCTCGGGTAGGGGGTCCCAAACTGTGCGTCTAAGGTCTATGGTAACAGGAGACGAGGGACACGATGTTTACCCAGGTTCGGGCCCTCTCTATGGAGGTAATACCCTACGTCCTGCTTGATTGATATTGATGAATACGAGTATTGCAAGAGTTGATCTACCTCGAGATCGTAATGGCTAAACCCTAGAGGTGTAGCTTGGATGACTATGGTCATGAAGATCTCTCCGGACTAAGTCTTCTAGTTTATATAACACCAGGAGGATCTAGGGTTTCCCAAGGTCAGTTACAAAGAAAGGAATCCACATATTCGGTCACCAAGCTTGCCTTCCATGCCAAGGGGAGTCCCATCCGGACACGGGTGCAGTCTTCGGTCTTCGTGTTCTTCATAGCCCATCAGTCCGGCCCATGGCTAACAGGCCGGACGCCCGAGGACCCCTTAGTCCAGGACTCCCTCAGTAGCCCCCGAACCAGTCTTCAATGACGAGGTGTTCAGCACATAGATTATCTTCGGCATTGCAAGGCGGGTTCCTCCACCGATGACTTTCAAGTAGTGTGTTCGGCCTTCCATTTATTGTTGTACTCCTTGGCTTCTGTGCATCAACATCTTCTGTTTCCACGTGTCGAGCGAATACGAAAGGTCAGGGTATTTTTGCATATACCACCCTGACCGTACCACAAAGGTGCCTATTTAAAGAGAATAGATCTCAGATCCATCCCACGCCCCGCGAAAAATCCTCAGAGCTTGCTAAGAAGAACCATCCCAACATGGCTAACGCTCCTAGCTCTTCCTCTCATCCCCATGGCTCCAAAAAGGGCGATTGGGAGAGCTATTTCGTACCCCATAGTCAGCTGGCGAAGCTGCAAACACAGGGCTTTCTTCCCCCCGCGGACTTGGTCCCTATTCGAGCAGGATTGGCCTCCTTCAACGGCAAAACTCAGGCGGAGGATTTCCCAAATCCATCTATGGGAGAACGAGTGTGCTTCGTCCCCTTCTTATTAAGAGGTGTCAGATTTCCAATCCATCTCTTCCTCTGAGGTCTGCTGGAGTATTATGGCCTCCAACTGCATAGTCTCACTCCCACCTCTATCCTTCATATTGCGGGTTACGTTGCTCAATGCGAGCTATTCTTGGGCTGTGAGGACCATTTCGATTTATGGACAAGACTGTTCTGCCTCGTCCCTCGTAATCAAGGTGGGTCGATTTTTGAAGTGGGAGGTGCCGAAGTGTGGCGCATCGCCGGGACCGGATACCTGTCCGGCACACCGAAGAAAGCTTCTGAAGAGTGGCCTTCCGAATGGTTCTACATCAACGACGTTGCTCTACCCGACCCCGTCCGTATGGGCCTCCCCGAATTTTCAAGTGCTCCGCTGAAGAAACGCCATAGCTGGCGTCGTCGGAGCCTCGAGGAAGAGGATAGTGCAGAGATCAGCCTGCTACTAGGCAAGATTAAGACGCTTGCCCAGTCCGGATTCTCCATAGCTGAGCTATTGGCGACCTCTATAGTGCGGGGGGTCTAGCCACTCCAATACAGAGGGCTGCCCATGTGGCATTATAATGGGGAAGGCGACGCCTCACGCTATGGTCGGAAGGGCCCGAACACCCCCACCGCCCAGGCCAAAATACTGGCTGAGATGTATAAAGGGGAGAAATAGGAGTTCACCCGTCTCCAATATCGAGACGGATTTTCCATGTATAATCCTCCTAGCTGGGTAAGCTTCTGCTCCACTATTTTACTCCTGTCCCTGAATCATTCTTGACAAGCAGTATCTTATCTGCTTATAATAGGAATGGCGAAAGGCTGTCGAGTGGATTCATGACCCCGCTCCTCAGCCGGAGAATCACAACCGGGATCTTGACCCCGGATATGAAGAGGATCCAGACATATTTGTGGAGCTCGAGGATGGAATATTCTATCAGATTAGCTATGACGGTACAGATGTGCCCATCATTGCCGATTACCCCGGTCTCCTTCCTGCTTCCCATGTAAGTAATCCAGAGATACCTTGTCCAAGAGAGTTTTCTCATTCCTCCTCACCCACCGCACTATCCGGTGCTCAAGAGGGGAGGCGTTCGGCGTGCCATGCTGCCCCGGTGGCATCTCTGAAGAGAGCGTCCCCCACACCAGGCAAGCCTTCGAAGAGGAAGGTAAATGAAGATACGGCTGAGCCTTCATCAAAGAGGTATGAATTTGCAAATATGCACCTTGGCAGTCACATCCAACGGTGACCTTTCCCTTTACCCTATATCAGGAAAAAGGTGTGCCGGACTATTTCCGGGGGTCCGGCCGGCCATACTTCCCGCAACCAGGATCCAGATCCTACCGTGAAGACGGGGGCTGATGCGGGGGCGATGCCGGACTGTCCTCCAGCCGAGGATTCAGATGACGTATCCGTCACCAACTCAGAAGTGGAGAGCGCCATGAATCATCGGAGCTGCAGGGCCGTTTTACAAGACCCTGGCTTTTCAGAAGAGGCATTTAACACCTTTAGCTCGGCTAATGCATATATCCGAGCTGCTCGAGATGGGCTTAACAGAGCTGAAAGTGCAACTATCCCTAGGTGGTTTTGGTAATTCATAACAACATATAGCTCATTGAGCTAATGCTATTCCAAGATGACTATTTCAGGAAAGCTCAATGATTGGCATGGCATGGATGTGAAAGTGGAACCCTCAAAATGCTAAGAACAAAGGATTGGCTCAAGCTCAAAGGCTCAAGACT
Organism: Triticum urartu; assembly: GCF_003073215.2. Taxonomy (NCBI): domain Eukaryota; kingdom Viridiplantae; phylum Streptophyta; class Magnoliopsida; order Poales; family Poaceae; genus Triticum; species Triticum urartu. The sequence goes on along the minus strand of NC_053026.1, from coordinate 366,871,602 downwards.
CTTCATTTTATATTTTAGTGATCCAAGATCACATTGAGTCTTTAGGAAAAGCCAATACTATCAAGGAGGGATGAGGTGTTGCTTAATGAGCCTCTTGCTTCATGTGCTTAGTGATATGCTCCAAAACCCTCAACTACTTTCCCATATCCACATATGACCTAAACCCTAAGCCAAACTCGATCATACCGATTCTTTCTATCCGGCACCACCGAGTTTCACTTGTCATAAGCCACTGCCAAACCCTAGCAAATCGGTTCTACCGATAGGGATCTCGGTCTCACCGAGATGGGATTGCAAACTCTCTGTTTCCCTTTCGTAACTTTTCGGTCTAACCGAAAGAGCGAATCGGTCCCACCGAGATTGCAATGTAAATTCAGTGTTTCCTTTTTGTAACTTTTCGGTCTCACCGAAAGAGCAAATCGGTCCCACCGAGTTTGCCTGACCAACTCTCTGGTTAGCTTATTACCAAAATCAGTCCCACCGAGTTTGTGTAATCGGTCTCACCGAGATTACGTTATGCCCAAACCCTAACCATATCGGTCCTACCGAGTTGCATGTCAGTCCCACCGAAAATCTCTAACGGTCACTAGGTTTACCTTTTCGGTGACCGATCACTCGAGTTTTAGTTCGCCCGCATGATTCGGTCCCACCGAGATTGGAAAACTGTGTGTAACGGTTGGATTTTGTGTGGAGGCTATATATACCCCTCCACCTCCTCTTCACTCGGAGAGAGCCATCAGAACACATACACCAATTCCAACTCATATGTTCTGAGAGAGAACCACCTACTCATGTGTTGAGACCAAGATATTCCATTCCTACCATATGAATCTTGATCTCTAGCCTTCCCCAAGTTGCTTTCCACTCAAATCTTCTTTCCACCAGATCCAAATCCTATGAGAGAGAGTTGAGTGTTGGGGAGACTATCATTTGAAGCACAAGAGCAAGGAGTTCATCATCAACACACCATTTGTTTACTTCTTGGAGAGTGGTGTCTCCTAGATTGGCTAGGTGTCACTTGGGAGCCTCCGACAAGATTGTGGAGTTGAACCAAGGAGTTTGTAAGGTCAAGGAGATCGCCTACTTCAGTGAAGATCTACCACTAGTGAGGCAAGTCCTTCGTGGGTGATGGCCATGGTGGGATAGACAAGGTTGCTTCTTCGTGGACCCTTTGTGGGTGGTTGCTTCTTCGTGGACCCTTCGTGGGTGGAGCCCTCCGTGGACTCGCGCAACCGTTACCCTTCGTGGGTGGAGCCCTCCGTGGACTCGCGCAACCGTTACCCTTCGTGGGTTGAAGTCTCCATCAACGTGGATGTAGGATAGCACCACCTATCCGAACCACGGGAAAAACATCCGTGTCTCCAATTGCGTTTGAATTCTCCAAACCCTTCCCTCTTACATTCTTGCAAGTTGCATGCTTTACTTTGCTGCCAATATACTCTTTGCACTCTGCGAACTTATACTTCTTAGGGAGTGCATGCCTTATAGCAATGGGGTGGTGATGATAGTGATACTCACTGGGGACTGTCCTGTACCGCAATATATGTGCAAGAACTTATATTCAGTTAGGTCAAGTTTTATTCGCAATGTTAGTCTAATTCACCCTCCCTTCGCTGGTACACAATACTGTTCAATCCTAGCAAGGTCATGGTATCAGATGCTATATTACCGCGTCCTCTATTATATATTCGGTTTTTTACCTACTTGGTAGTTCATAGTGCTGGTCCAATAGGGTAGATGTCGCTGTTAAGTCCTTCAGCTATCGTCTAGCGAGGGAAATTATCACCAGTAGATGTCGACTTCTTTGATGGTACTAATATTTGCTAGTTCGAAGCATAAATGAAAAATGATATTACTTGGACATAACCCGCTTTGGGCTATGTGTGTGTGTTGGTTTGCAAGGTGACTTCTCTGATTGGGAAAGAACCAACACCGTGAGAGCTACCGCGGATGAGTCCTGAAGATGTTGTCCAAATAGCAATGCTCAAAGACTTGTGATATTCTCTTCAACGGATTGTGCCCCGAAGAATTCAACAAAATCAGCCGTCTTGAGAATGCAAAGGAAATTTGCGACACTTTGATTGATATGCACGAAGGTACCGACTCCGTCAAGGAATCCAAGTTGGATGTGCTTCAAAGTCAACTTGACAAGTTCAAAATGAAGGATGGTGAAGGTGTCGCTGAAATGTACTCTAGGCTTGCTCTCATCACAAATGAGATTGCCGTCTTAGGAAGTGAAGAGATGACCGATAGATTCATCATCAAGAAGATTCTAAGAGCCTTGGATGGAAAATATGATACCGTGTGCACATTGATCCAAATGATGCCCAATTACAAAGATCTCAAGCCAACGAAGGTGATTGGAAGAATTGTTGCTCATGAGATGTCACTTAAGGATAAAGAGGAACTTCACAACAAATCAAGTGGTGCCTACAAAGCCTCATGCGGAGCCCCTACATCATCAAGTGAGAAACAAAACTTCAATGAAGAATTGAGCTTAATGGTGAAGAACTTCAACAAGTTCTACAAGAGTAGAAGCAAAGATAGAAGCTTCAAGTCAAGGTCCTACAATGACAAAAGATCTTCTAGTCGAGAGCGAAACTGCTACAGTTGTGGAAGACCCGGACACTATTCCAATGAGTGTACAGCTCCCTACAAGAGAAGAGAAGATTCTCCAAAAAGAAGAAGCAAAGAATCACCACCAAGAGAGAGAAGGAGTAGAGATGATCGTTATGAACGAAGATACTCACAGAGAAGCAAGGATTCGGAAAGGAAGGAAAAATCATCAAGGAGCTACACAAAACGAAGACATCAAGCTCATGTTGGTGAATGGGTATCCGGCTCCGACTCCGACAGCCACTCCGAGAGAAGTTATCACTCCGACTCTGAAGATACTCAAGATGAAGGTGTTGCCGGTCTAGCACTTGTGTCAACCAACTCCTACGACATATTTGACTCACCAAATGAAGGAATTGGAAGATGCTTCATGGCCAAAGGTCCTAAGGTAACACACCCCGAGTATGTTGATTTCAATAGTGATGAAGATGACTTGTTAGGTGATGATTTGCTTGTTGACAACTCTAGTGATGAATACTATGATGAAACGTCAATTAATCATGCTAATCAAGATAAAACGAATGACAATGATAAGGAGAAGATTGAGGCTCTAACTAAAGAACTAAACACTCTTAAGTTAGCTCATGAAACTATCTTCGAAGATCATCGAGAACTTTTAAGAGCTCATGAGAAATTACGCTTTGAAAAGCTCAATCTTTAGCAAGAGCATGAGTTCTTAAAAGCAATCAATGATGATCTCCGCAAGAAAAGTTCTTCTTACATTTCCAAGCGTTTACTCTTATCCACTTACATGCCTCAAGTCAAGTCTTGTAACAAGAACAAGAAAGATTCTTCCTCTAGCAGTAACAATGATCATGCTAAATCCAATATTGTTGCTTCTAGTAGTTCTCTTGATTCCACTAATGATTCTCTTAGCCATGTTACACTTGAGCAAGAAAATAGCTTATTGAAGGGAATTATAGAGAAAGGAGTGTACAAAAGCCTTGCCGGGAGTAAGCAATTCGAGGAAATCGTGCGCAAGCAAGGAATGCACCGGAAGAATCAAGGTGTTGGTTTTGAACGAAAGTTCAATGCCAATGGAGTTGAGTGGGAAGAAGATCAATACCCCAAGACAAAGTTTGTTCCTCAACAAGAGAAGTATGATACTTCTTTCAAGGGGACACAAGCTCAAGATGATCTTCCACCACAAGACTACAAGCAAAAAGGCAAGGACAAGCTTCAAGAGGAAATTGATGCATTTGAAGAAGCTCCTAAGACCTTAGTCAAGTGGATTCCCAAGACTACTTCAAGTTCCACTTCATCAAGTACGACTACAACTCCAAGGATTCCCATCAAGATGGTGTGGATCCAAAAGAAGAAGAACTAGAGAGTTCTTGAGGGTGACTCCGCCAACATACTTCACTCTTATCATTTTGGCAAGAACAAGTGCAATCAACTTCCACATCTTGCACTAGTTCAAGGAGTCACAAACCCTCTTGTTGGTAAGACAAGGGACAAGGTAACCTAAAAGTTTTCATGGACATCATCTTGTGTGTGCATCACTCTATGTCTATGGATATCCTTGTTTGTTCCTTGTGGGACTAACCCATGTAGGTATTGAAAGTGCAATTCACTCAAATGGATAGCTCCAAGTGATCTACATCAACATTGAGCATCCACATCTTCAACATCTACATGAAGTCATCATCGACAAAACCCGAGGTTGGTTCATCCCTCTAAGGGGGGATATCACATCTAGGGGGAGCTTTACTCTAAGACTTGAGCTAAAGCAACTCTAAAGATGTGAACACAACAATGCTTTATGTAAAAGTGGTAACCCCACTTGAGCTTAAACGATGAGTATGACCTATGATCAAGTGTTCTCACTTGACTCCTAAGTCAATATACTCATATATAGATGACCTTGTCATCGCAAATTGCTTGATAGATGCTAGAATTGGTTGTGCATGCCTTGTCACATATTTCATTTGCCATCTTATTGTGTGAGCATGCCGGTTGCATATTTTGCTCATTCGAGGACATCCACTTGTTGTCTTGATTGTTTGGTTTTATTTCCTTTTGCCAAGTGGATGGACAAGAATGCCTAAGAACCTCCTCTAGTTATCTATGCTTTTCTCGTCTCAAACTCTATTCATGCTACATCACAAAATTTGATCAAGTCAGATTCGAACCACTCTGTGTGAGGAGCGCTCGGAGTCCCCGATTCGTCATAGACTTAAACTTCCAAAACCTCTTTATGATTCTCGGTCTGACCGATACCCTACTTTCGGTCCTACCGAGATCATTAAGTTGATTTAGGTTTTCGATCTCGGTGCAACCGATTTGAACCATTCGGTCACACCAAGTTGCAACAACTGTATACAATTTTGCATCTCGGTGCCACCGAGTTGTTCCACTTGGTCACACCGACATGGTCGGGCTATATATAGTCACGGGCAAAAATTTGGAAATTTCTCCAAACCCCTTCGCCCGCGCGATAACCTGCTCTGCCAACTTGGTCTCCGGATCGTCTCCTCGCCGCCAGCCGCCTCCAGTCGCTGGTCTCCATCGCCGTCAACGGAATTCTACCCCGCCGTTGCCGCCGTAGCGAGTCTCCGCCGAACTAGGGTATGGACTCGATCTTTGTGCTATTCTCCAATCCGATTCTTAGCACATTGTGATCATCATGATTCTTGCCACGATTGAAACACTCCTATCCAGTCAATGCGTTCGTAGATTAGTTTTGATTCGAAAATTTTAGGGTTAGGTTTCCGCCGAAATCATCTCGGACCCACCGAGTTGAAAAACTCGGTCCCACCGATTTGGCTTATGCCATTGCACAAGTGAGACTCGGTCTGACCGAGAATTACTTATCGGTGTGACTGATTTTGGAACTCTGTGAAACCCTAGCAGTCTCGGTGCCACCGAACTGTGACTCGGTCTGACCGAGTTCACTAGTTTAGGTTCCAAAACTGCTTCGGTATCACCGAGTTTGAAAATCGGTAGATCCGAGATGATTTCAGTGGGAAACTAAAACTAAGATTTTGAGTCATTCTTTTGCAAAAATCTCTGCATTTTGTGATGCTCATCTATTCTACCTCATCTATAAACTGTTCACAAGGTCAGCAGTCAGCTTGTTCATCATGTCAGACCAGAGTGATAGCCAGAACATGTCAGAAGAGCAAGTGCAGATGAGTGAGGGCACTAGTCCCTCAAGTTCTTCAAATGATGGCAGCAGAAGTACTCCTAGCAATCTGCCAAAGGCTGCCACCAGACAGAGGAAGAAGAGAACCTCAGAATCAGAGGATGAAGATTATGTGGCAGAGGAAGAGGAAGCCACATCAGAGAGAGTTGAGCCAGCACAGGGCACAAAGCCAGGCTTAAAGATCAAAAGGCCAGCAGGTAGGCAGCCTATGCCAAAGGCCAGAGTTTCAACTCAGATTCCTGAAAAGCCTGCACCCATAGAGCCAGTTGCTGCTGAAGGAAAGAAAAGAAAGGAAAGGGTGAAGAAAACCGTAGCCAGAGTGCTTGGCAAGGCTTCCATCATGGAAGAAGAAGAAGAAGAGGTTGCTGCACCAGCACCTAAGGCACCTAAGCTTATGGGTGATGCTATCAGGACAGGGGTTGCTGCATCTAAGCCCAAAGAAGCACCCAAAGCTGCCTCCAAGCCCAAGTCTGCACCAAAGAGAAATACAAGAAGCATCCCAGTTGCTGAGAAGAACAAGGCCCCAGTGCCTGAAGCTGCAGAAGAAGATGATGAAGAGCAAGTTCTTAGAAAGCTCAAGCCCAAGATCCCAGACCACAACGATGCTCATCCTGTGGCTGAGGATATGAAGCTCAGGAGAGACTCAGGGCTGAGGAAGTGGAGAGAAGCAGATCCATATGCTTCAAGGAGAAGAACTGCTGTGGATTACAGGTTTCACACCAAGGAACAGCAGGACTTCTATGAGACAGTGCTGCTTGATAAGAAGCCAATAGTCTGTGATATGAGAAGGGTTGACTGGCAATACATCAAGGACAACGAAGAGTACTACCCTAGAGTGCAGGACAGCTTCAAGGCATGTGGAGTAGAGGACTTTGTTGGGCAGAAGCTCACAAAGTGGAATGAGGAGCTTATCATGCAGTTCTACTCCACAGCACATTTTTATTCAGATGGTAGGATAACATGGATGTCTGAAGGTATGAGGTACCAATCTACAGTTGCTGAATGGGCTCAGCTGATTAATGCCCCAGAAGAACAGGAAGATGACTTGGATATCTATGCCAAGAAGAAGATGGACCACAACTCTATGTCCAACATGTACAAGGAAATTCCAAATGAAGCACTTGACACTTTCAAATTTGGCTCAGTGCACTATCTTCTGTCAGGGCTGCCAACTATCAATTGGATCTTGAGACACACTCTCTTGCCTAAGTCAGGTGATCACAAGATGATCAGAGGCCACGCGATCAATTTGCTTCATGTATTTGATGTACCTCAGAAGTTCAAAGTGATGAGCCTCATAGTAGAAACAATCAAGAGGACAGCAGCAGACCAGAAGAGGAGCTGTGGATATGCCCCACAAATTCAGGAGCTCATTAACTCCAAGATGGGCACGGGCATATACTTATTGGACAAGGAACACCTGCCCATCCATCCAGATTTTGAGGACAATCAAGTTGTGATGACTGAAAATGAACCATCATCTGCCCAAGCACAAGCAAAGAAGGAGAAGGCAAGGAAGGAGAAAGCTGCCAAGATGCCAACTCAAGAGGAGGCATCTGAATATTTCTTGAAAACCAAACAAGAGCAGCTTGGTTACCTGATTGCATCCACCTTGCGGATTGAGAAAGGACTAGCCACCCTAACTCAGAACCAGGCAAGCCTAGAGAGAATCATGGAACAAAAGTTCTATGACTTGGATGTCAAGGTGACAGAGATTCAGACTGCAGTGGAGCAGCTCCAAGATGACATGCAGGAGAGGAGAGGCAGGACTACAACTGATGCCTTTGCCAGAGTGCCACGAGGTCCGAGGTCATCTGCAGTGCCAGTTTCTGACACCAGAGCCACCACTTCTGCACCAGCTACAGCCTCAGTTCCACCAGCTCCAGCATCTACTTCAGCTCCAACTCCAGCGTCTACTTCAGCGTCTACGGAAGCCTTCGTCCTTGGGGTGCTCCGGACTCCACCACCACTTGAAGATCAAGCCTGAGTGTCGATCTAGCACTATGTATTTTCTAGGAACTTTTTGGTAACTTGTTGCCAAAGGGGGACAAAAATGTATAGATCATAGGCTTCGAGAGAGAGAGAGAGTGTTGCTTTTTTCTCTCTTGCTTTATTTGGTGGTTTTTCGAACTTTGTTTGCTTTTGAGTGCTTGAGATACTATGTCATTGCTCGTGAGACATTGATGATCATGTGTTTGATCATAAGCTACACTTAATGCTTGCTTAATGCTATTATCTTATCTATCTTATGTGATCATTCACTATTCTTGGTGATGAGTGCATGTATTTCATTCTTATCATTTTAAGCGCTCCACCAAGATGTATGTGACATGGAAGAGTAACCCATGACTCTAACTCCTTGTGCATTTGCAGTCCAAAGCGAATTTTAAATATGCACAAATTTAGGGGGAGCTCTTACTTGTCACATACTTCTCAAAGCGACGATATATTTCATGCTTATTATCATTTGTCGAAGCTTTGATCTATATGTTGTCATCAATTACCAAAAAGGGGGAGATTTAAAGTGCAACTATCCCTAGGTGGTTTTGGTAATTCATAACAACATATAGCTCATTGAGTTAATGCTATTCCAAGATGACTATTTCAGGAAAGCTCAATGATTGGCATGGCATGGATGTGAAAGTGGAACCCTCAAAATGCTAAGAACAAAGGATTGGCTCAAGATCAAAGGCTCAAGACTCTTCATTTTATATTTTAGTGATCCAAGATCACATTGAGTCTTTAGGAAAAGCCAATACTATCAAGGAGGGATGAGTTGTTGCCTAATGAGCCTCTTGCTTCATGTGCTTAGTGATATGCTCCAAAACCCTCAACTACTTTCCCATATCCACATATGACCTAAACCCTAAGCCATACTCGGTCATATCGATTCTTTCTATCCGGCGCCACTGAGTTTCACTTTTCATAAGCCACTGCCAAACCCTAGCAAATCGGTTCTACTGATAGGGCTCTCGGTCTCACCGAGATGGGATTGCAAACTCTCTGTTTCCCTTTCTCGGTGGGACCGATTCGCTCTTTCGGTGTAGCGACCTGACCCGAATGGATCACGTCTACTGTGCTACGGTGTCATCCCTGGATCAGTAATGCTGACACCACACAGTACATCGAGGTTTTATAGCAGAGTTGCAATCACACACTTATTACATCGATGGCTCAAAAAGAACTTATTACACTGAATATGGCTTAAGGCCATATAATAAAAATAACAGCGGAAGACTTGGAAGATAAATGGGTCCATCAACTCCAGCGGCATCACTGAGTATAGGGCCACGACCTAAACGCACCTCAATCGTCGTCTGAAAAGTCTGCAACATTAACGTTGCAGCCCGAAAACGGGTCAGCACATGGAATATGCTGGCAATGTAACACATAGAGAATAATGGAATGAAACAGCTATACTATATGCACATATGGCTGGTGGAAAGCTCTACGGTTACAGTTTTGCGTAAAGCCAATTTTTCCCTACTGCAAAGGAATAAATTTATTTAACTATCAGGGTGGTTGTGAAACATTGAGAATGGTTGATAGCATTCTCAATCCCAATTAAAAGTAATTAAAACCCAACAACATTAATTAGAAGTAACATGTTGAGATTCACAATGATATTCAAGTACTAGATACTCAAGTTGTCCATAACCGGGGACATGGCTAATCATTATTAGTTTGTAAACTCTGCAGAGGTTTGCGCACGTTTCCCCACAAGACTCGATCGCCTCTGTTTGTTTTCTCGCACTACAAGGTGTTTGAGAAGACGGATGACCGAGACACAGTCTTTCAGAAGCGCTAGCACCTTACATGTGGGGTAGACCGTACCACCTACAACCCCTACATCTGCTAGTCCACCCCGTAAGAGTTCGCACAACTTAGTCAACTATGCCAGAGCCCATAATGGCTTGTGGCTGCACACGGAAGTTTCTAGCATGAAAGATCTTATGATCCCTTTGAGCCTGGGTGGCGGTCCAAAAAAAAAACAGGCAAGTCCTGATAGACATCAGGTGCCTCGATCCACCCAGATGTGTGTTTAAGTTGCCACCTTAGATAAACCTTTTAAAATTGTCAACTCACATCTGTAATGGATATCACTCACCCAATCCACGTCTACTAGCATAGCATGGCATAATAATAAGCAAACGTAGAAGTAACTCCCAAAGGTTTCATAATAATACAGGTAATAGGTACTACCTCATCTACTTCCCATCCCACAATTTAATTAGATCCTAATCATGCAATGTGTGAGGATTGATCTAATGCAATAAAACATGGGTTGTAGAAAAGGTATGATCAAAGTGTTACTTGCCTTGCTGATGATCCGCGAGTCCTAGGGTTTCGAAGTAACAAGCGGCGCAATCCGGGTAATCTATCGCAGACAAACAACAAGCATACAATAAGAACTCATCTAATGCACAGGTAAAACTCGAACAAGAGAACGAACCAGAAAGTTCAATTTAAGAACTCCGGTTGCAAAGAAAGAACGAACCGAACAAAGAAACGGAAAACAAACGGCGGAAGAAAACAACTCGGTTCTAGCAAGTTGAAACTAGGTCAAATTTTTATTGTAGCAAAAGCTTGTTCAAGTTGATTAGACGGAACGGCGGTTTCGAGACGAAACTCCAGGCGCTTGAATCACCTGATTCCGATAAACGAGTGAAAAGAAAGACTAGAGAGAAGATCGGATCTGAGATCGCGATCGCGGAATAAATCCGACGAAAAGAAAAAGAAGAACGGTTAAACGAACGGACGTTGTTAACCTAGAAGAATCCGGTGATCACGTTCGTTAGGACGAACGGTCCGGAGAACGGTCCAAAGGCAACTAAATCGGAGAAGAAAACGAATCCGATCTAGGGTTTCAGAGAAGAAAACCGATCGAAAAACCGATCTAGAAAACCGGAACGGTTTAGAGAAGAAAAGAATCGGAACGATTAGAAGAAAACGATCCGAGAAAAAGAATAGATGTAGCGCGGGGCAACCTTGGCGAGGATCTCCGGCAAACGGGGCTCCGGCGGCGGCGGCGTTGGGCGGCGGCGGCGGCGGCGTGGGTGAGGGGCGGCGGCGGTGTAGGCAAGGCGCGGGCGGCGGCTTAGGATGGCGCGGCGTAGGGCGCGGGGTCAAGGTGCGGCGGCGCGGGTGAGGTGGTGCGGCGGCGCGGGTGAGGTGGTGCGGCGGCGCGGGTGGGGTGGTGCGGCGCCGCGGGTGAGGTGGTGCGGCGGCGCGGGGGGGGTGGTGCGGCGGCGCGGGTGGGGTGGTGCGGCGGCGCGGCGTGGGGTGGCAAGGTGCGGTGTGGAGGAGAGGGGCTTTGATTTGATGTGTTTAGAGGGGGGGTGCTTGGGTATTTATCTGGGTGAGGGGAGACAAAACTTAGGGTAGGGGACAAGGAATTAGAATAGGAGTAGGAAAGATCTAAAAAATAAACGGAATAAGGAAAGGGGAGGGGCTAAAGCCTAGAATCCATAAAGGATTCGGCTAAAAGGCAGAGGCGGCGGAGGCCTTGCGCCTGGCAAGCGCATGCGCGGCTCCCTTGAGGGGGTGGCCTTTGGCCCGGCTGGGCCTTGGCCTGGCCGGCCTTGGTCCAGTTTTTTTTTGTTTTTTTTAAATGAACGGTTCAGCGCGCAGAGAAAAAAAAACAAAAAGAGATCCAAACGAACTCCGAAAAATCTAAAGTAAATTTTCTCCGACTCCTAAAAATGAGCCGAACAAAATGAACTTTTCTCCGGACCTAAAATGCAATTTTCAAAAACGCGCATTTTCCCTATCCAAATAAACTGCAAATAAAACTCCGGCAAACAAAAATTGATCTATTTATTATATCTTCATTTTTTTCCTAAATTTGGGAAAGTCATATTATTCCCTCTATCATATATTTTGACACCGGAAAAATTATTGAAGATAAAATAAATAAATCAAATGATCCTATTTTCAAAATTCGAGAAAACTCTCAAATATGAAAATAACGAAAAATGCGCGTTATTTTCATATTTGAGAGTTGGAGATCACGTTGAACGGTTAAAGAAGAAGGGTTAAACGAACGGACGTCGTTAACCTAGAAGAATTGGTGATCACGTTCGTTGAAACGAACGGTCCGAAAGAAGAACGAAAACCGATCTAGAAAATCGGAACGGTTTGGCGAAGAATCGGAGAGAAAACGAATCGGTAGAGAAGAAAAGAATCGGAACGGTTTATAAGAAAAACCGAACCGAGGGAAAGAAGAGACGCGGCGCGGTACCTCCGGTGAACGGCGGCGACGGTGGCGTTGGGCGGCGGCGGCGGCGGTGACGCAGGGCGCGGGCGGCGGCTTAGGGCGGCGGCGGGTGAGGCGCGGCGCGGGTGAGAGGCGCGGGGTGGGGCACGGCTTGGAGAGGAGAGAGGGGCTTGGGATTTTGTGTGGGGAGAGGAGGGGTGTGGGGGTATTTATATTAGGGAGGGGTGAGGAGACTTGAGGTAGGGAACAAGAAATAGACTAGGAATAGGAAAAAATAAACGGAGTAGGACTAAAGAAAACGAAACAAGGAAAGGGGAGGGGCTAACCCTTAGTCCAAACTGGACTAGAGGCGAGGCAAGAGGCGGCGGCGCTGGCGCCTGCCTTGCGCCTGGCGCACGGCGGCTGGGGGCGGTGGCCTTTGGCCCGGCTGGGCCTTGGCCTGGCCGGCTTGCTCCAGTTTTTTTAACAGATTTCGCGCGCAGAAAAAAAACTAAACTAAAAGGACTCCAAAATTCTAAAAGTAAATTTTCCCGACTCCTAAAAATGAGTCGAACAAAATGAACTTTTCTCCGGACCTAAAATAAAATTTTCAAAAACGCGCATTTTTCCCTATCCAAATAAAACGCAAACAAACACCGGAAAACAAAAAATTGATCTATTTATTAAATCTTCATTTTTCCTATATTTTGGGAAAGTCATATTATTCCCGCTCTCTTATTTTGACATCGGAAAAATTATTGAAGATGGAATAAATAAATCAAATGATCCTCTATTCAAATTTGAGAAAACTCTCAAATATGAAAATAACGAAATCTCCAACTCTCTCCGAAGGTCCTTGAGTTGCGTGAAATTTCTAGGATCGACCAAAATGCAAGAAAATAAGATATGCATGATGATCTCATATGTAACATTCCAAATTGAAAATAAATTCAAAAGATCTTTGAATTTAATTCTTTGAAACTCCCAACTCATATTTCATATAATTTGAAGAAGTCATTTTATCTTCTCTCGTGAAAATCATTGAGTCGCATAAAGTTTCAGAATTGGAATATTTCCAAATGAAATTCAATTGTTTTTCAAACACCCTTTTCATTTTTAAATGGAAGAAGTCATGTCATCTTCTCTCTAGGGTTTTGTGTTTGAAAGAATTTGAATTCATGGAGATCAGAAAGCAAATATGAAAGTTTGGGAAAGTCCTTTTATTCCCTCTCATTTAACTTTCAAAAGTTTCAAATTCACTCACTTTCAGACAATCAATCAAATCTATCTATTTATTATAACATTCCAAAATTTAGAATTTTGGGATGTTACAAACCTACCACCCTTAAATGAATCTCGTCCTCGAGATTCGGAGAGGCTAGCAAGACAAGGTTAGGGTTTGGGGGTCTCCTCAAAAAATCCATCAATCGTCTCCGGGGTCTGGGGTGCTACCACCCTTAAAAGCATGGTTACAGCTCCATCGAAACTCATATACTTCATCCATATGGTTAACAGTGTCGGTCTTCTCAGATCTTCAGTATAATTCCTTATCCGGCTCTTCCGGTAGTGGCATAACCTTTTCCTCATTTCTTTTTGTCATTTCCTCTTGGTAAGGTTATTCCGAGATTGGTTCTTCTTAGCTGACGGGTCTGGCGTCAAAACTAAACAACTATCGATATCTCATGGTGGTCAATCATTTAGGGTTTCTCCTGCAGGAAATGGGTCTGGGTGATCCTCACCGTATAACCTACGGTTGGCAAAAGCTGCCATGTACAAGGGAAAAATACTTATACCATTCTAAGGTTTAACAAGGTTTAATATCGTCGTCTCTCTACTATAGGTAAGTCACTCAGATTTACCATCCCATATAGCAAGGCGAATAATAAGAGTAAGTCGGTATGGTGATCAATCCATCCCGCACCCAAATCATTACCTTGTATACGGTTTAGCGAATCTCGCATTCTAACACTCGGTCATCCTCACAAGCATTGCAGAATTTCTCTTGTCGACGAACCAAGTTCGGAATAATCCATTGATTCTACAAGCCAGACCAACATCTATCGTTCCTTCACAACTCTCAGGTTTTGCGTTACTCCTATAAGATCGCCTATCGATAAGGGCATACCCACTTCCAGGGTTTTTCCTTCAGCAAGAATGTGCTTGCTTCTTGGAAGGTCTTGGGGCCTGTGGGTTATGGCACATCTCATCACTTGCAAACCTTGAACTCTTCATCGGGGCAGGGATCTCTAATCCAACATCCAACTTCCAGCTTTCCCAGTATACTTAAATCCATCCAATTGTATTGTCTTCCTTCCTTATATTGGCACCAATCTAGGACATGATTACTCAGACTCATTATGGAGTTTCCATTGATCCATATTTCCGACATCATACCTCCTTTATATCCAATAGTAATTTATCTCCCCATCCTCGTGGGTTATTCTACATACCGAGATAAAAAACTTATACTTATGAAGTTCATATTCCACTTAGTGGAACATCATTATCCTTTCCGCGGTCAAGCGTCCTTACACGGGAATATTGGCCATCTCTGCATGGCACTTCTTCAACTGGGAAACGTGAAACACATCTTGAACTCCTGACAGTCCTTCGGGTAACTCCAACTTGTAGGCCACTTCTCTCATACGCTTCAAAACTCGGTATGGTCCTACAAATCTCGGGGCTAATTTTCCCTTAACTCCAATTCGTTTAACTCCTCGTAGAGGGGTCACACGAAGACATGCTCTGTCTCCAATTTCATAGACTACCTCCTTGAGTTTTTAAGTCTACATAACTCTTCTGCCTGGACTGAGCTACCTTCAGTCTATCTCGAATAAACTTAACATTCTCTTCTGACTCCTTTGGTCCAAACAACTGTCGGTCTCCAACTTCATCCCACATACTCTTGGGGCATCACACATATCGAGACAAAACTCGTATTCATTTTGTCCGAAATCCATTACAGGGTACTACCACCCTTAAAATGCACAAATCTTCTATAGACCATATTTCTCTTATCCTCAAAAATGGTCAAAATCCTTCTTCATAGAGTAACAACTCATAAAATTCATATCAGTACCAACGTTGCTACTTTATTCATTCTCCAATGATTACAATCTCTTGCTTTTCCATTACAAGTCTCAACTCAACACCTCAATATGAAGGGAAAATTTTCTCACTATTACTACTATATTTCTTCTGTTATAAACTCAACTATTTATCACAAGTCTCCTTCTCCTTAAGACAATCTCTGGCAAAGTGCCCTGCTTCATTACAACTAAAACATATTACTTCTGACAAGTATCGAGGTTTCCTTTTTGGGCATTTGTTGAGGTAGTGCCCTGACTCCTTGCACCCATAACAGGTGGCATGACTCAGATCCTTCCTGGAATCCAATCTACTTCTCTTTCTGGACTTTTCTATTCCAATCAGGGCTTCTATTTCCTGTGGGTCATACTCTACTTCCTCGGCCGGGAATTCTACTAGATCCCCATTCATACAATTTTGGGAGATGTGTCCTTCTTCTCCACATGAATAGCAAGACTTGGTGTAGGTTTTAATTGGTTCCTCTTTGGGTGTGTCCTCCACCTCGTCCTTCATCGCAGGTTCTTCTAAAAATTTTATGAGGGCTCCTTTCATTACTTCTTTTTTCTGCTGGATGGTTCCTTGTACCATGGTGTAAATGTGACACTGTGCAGGGTAGTGGGTAGTCCCTTCACACAAGAAACAAGTGATCTGCCTAGTTGGGCATTCTTCAGCTGGGTGACTTCCTTCACAATTAGGGCATTCATCCTTGTGTTCTTTATGGTTGTGTCCGATTTCTCCACAAATCTTGCATGCACAAGGTTTCTTCATGTCCTTTCCATAAGGCTTCAATTTCTAGGACACAAACTGAGACTTTAGCAAGGTCAACTTAAATTCTTTCCAAGTGGTTACTCCTTGCCATCCATTGATGGTTTGATACATCCTCCACCAAGTAGCAGCACCTCTTTCAAAGCATTGAAGAGCATGCTGGGCCATATCCTTTCCGACTATAGGGTTGTTCTCCATATGATCCTCCATGTTCTGAATCCATCGGTCTGTCTCCAATTGACTCGTCGGTCCAGAAAATACAAGCTCATCTCCATTCATCATCTATTGGGTCCATGGGTTTGGGGTGAGATAAGAGAGATCAATAGAGAGGAAAGCACACAATACAAACAAAAGTTTTGAAAAGACAGATTTTATTTGTGGCCGTCGGGAAAAACATCAAACAAATGACAGCTCACAAACGTCGCATCTAACGTAGGTATATAACAGGGGTTTGGTCTTCTAAGGTCAATAAATCTTCAACGTCGCCAACTCTTCAAGTCTTGTTTATGTCTCCGATGGCTTCTTGCCATCGTGCTTGTCCTTCTCCAGCTCTTTTGCCAGATCATCTCTATTGACGCAAAGTCTATCGTGGCGTCCTTCAATATTTCTGGAGTTGCATTCCAAACTTCTGGTTTCAACATCCTTCACATGAACCATGGTCATACTGTCCTTAAGTTCCTGACAAATCTCCGGTATCTCGAGGTTGTAGCTCCTCCGGCTTGGCTACTCTCATCTTCAGGATCCTAAGTTCCTCATGAAATACTTCCTTGTCTAATACGACTTCCTGGAGCTTCATTTTAAACTTCTTGATGTACTACTCTAGATCCTCGTGATACACCGGCTAAGGTTAAAACTTCATCTTGCTGATAGGTGCTCCATCAGCCTTCTACCATTTAATCCTACCATGCATATGCATGCTTAGCTCAGCTCGGTGACCACAGTATCAATGGTGATGACATCACGGATAACCGTGTTTCTGCCCTTGTCATTGCCATGAGCTATCTTGCCAGTTGATATCTCCTGCCTTAGGGTTTCTTTGACAAAACTTCGAGTTCTCATACTCCTTGTTTCAGTCTTTCTCCGATACACCTTGATCTCGGGCATTGACAACTTCCATAGTCTGCCAATTTCCATAAGGGTAGCCTTCCTAGGTCATACAAATCTGAGAATTCTTCAGAGCCTTCAAATTCTACTTGTCTTCGGTCTTCAACCGTTGTAGTTTCCACTATTCAGATGCACGGAAAATACTCTTCATTTCGAAGTGGTATTAGTTGTCCGATATCTTGTACTTCTTGGAGTAGTCTCATCAGTCGAATCTTCGTGTGGTCAAAAAGGGGAAAGGGGTATGGTCTCACTAAAGGGAATCTTTGAATAAGCTCAGAAAAGAAGAGAGGTAAAAGATCATTTTTGAAAGGGAAAGTTGTAGAGAAAAGTCTTTGCTATGGGCTTGCCAGTTTCTAGGGTCACGTCCTACAGCCAACATGTGCTCTGATACCATCTTGTAGCGACCCGACCCGAATGGGTCAAGTCTCTGTGCTTACGTGTCATCCCTGGATCGGTATGCTGACACACACAGTACTCGAAGGATTTATAACAGAGGTAAATCACATGTATAAAGCAACGTAAATACTATTACCTCAATCCATATAGCGGAAGCAACAAGGTTGTGGTTTCCCATCAACACCAACGGCAAAGTTGAGTGTAGAAATCGTAACCCTAACGTATCACTTACTCGTCGTAAGAAACCTGCAACATAAGACGTTGCAGCCCGAAACGGGTCAGTACATTGAATGTACTGGCAAATTCACATCATAGAGAAAGATGAACAATGGCTATCACTACATGCATATTTGGCTGGTGGAAAAGCTCTATGGTTATAGGGTTTTTGCGAAAAGCCAATTTTTCCCTACTGCAAAGGAATAAGTTTATTTAACTATCATGGTGGTTGTGAAACATTGAGAATGGTTGACAGCATTCTCAATCCCAATTAAAAATAATTAAAACCAATCAACATTAATTAGAAGTAACATGTTGAGATTCACATGATATTCAAGTACTAGAGACTCAAGATGTCCATAACCGGGGACACGGCTAATCATGATTAGTTTATACACTCTGCAGAGGTTTGCGCACTTTTCCCCACAAGGCTCGATCGCCTCCGTTTGGTTTCTCGCACTGCATGTTGTTTGAGAAGACGGATGACCGAGACATAGTCTTTCAGAAGCGCTAGCACCTTACGATGGAGGTAGACGTACACCTACCCTACATCCCCTACATCTGCTAGTCTACCACTGTAAGAGTTCGCAGACTTAGTCAACTATGCCAGAGCCCATAATGGCTTGTGGCTGCACACGGAAGTTTCTAGCATGAAAGATCTTATGATCCCTTTGAGCCTGGGTGGCGGTCCGAAAAAACAGGCAAGTCCTGATAGACATCAGGTGCCTCAATCCACCCAGATGTGTGTTTAAGTTGCCACCTTAGATAAATCATTAAAATTATCAACTCACACTGTCATGGATATCACTCACCCAATCCACGTCTACTAGCAGTAGCATGGCATAATAAGCAAACGTAGAAGTAACTCCCAAAGGTTTGATAATATAACAGGTAATAGGTACTACCTCATCTACTTCCCATCCCACAATTTAATTAGATCCTAATCATGCAATGTGTGAGGATTGATCTAATGCAATAAAACTGGGTTGTAGAAAAGGTATGATCAAAGTGTGAACTTGCCTGCAATGTTGATGAAGATGATTCGCACTCAAAACTCTTGATAGATCTACTCGTCACACTCCGGTCAATCTATCGTAAGCAACAATAGTAACCACACAATAAGTACTCATCTAATGCACAAGGTAAAACTCGAACAAGAGAACGAACCAGATAGTTCAACTTAAGAACTCCGGTTGCAAAGAAAGAACGAACCGAACAAAGAAACGGAAAACAAACGGCGGAAGAAAACAACTCGGTTCTAGCAAGTTGAAACTAGGTCAAATTTTACCGGCAAAAACTTGTTCAAGTTGATTAGACGGAATGGCGGTTTCGAGACGAAACTCCAGGCGCTTGAATCACCTGATTCCGATAACGAGCGAGAAGATAAACTAGAACGAAGATCGGATCTGAGATCGCGATCGCGGAATAAATCCGACGAGAAAGAAAACGAAGAACGGTTAAACGAACGGACGTTCGTTAACCTAGAAGAATTGGTGATCACGTTCGTTGAAACGAACGGTCCGAAAGAAGAACGAAAACCGATCTAGAAAACCGGAACGGTTTGGCGAAGAATCGGAGAGAAAAGAATCGGTAGAGAAGAAAAGAATCGGAACGGTTTATAAGAAAAACCGAACCGAGGGAAAGAAGAGACGCGGCGCGGTACCTCCGGCGAACGGCGGCGACGGCGGCGTTGGGCGGCGGCGGCGGTGCACAAGGGGCGGCGGCGGCGGTGACGCAGGGCGGCGGCGGCGCGGCAAGGTGCGGCGCGGCGGTGACGCAGGGGCGCGGGGGCGGCAGGGCGGCGGCGGGTGAGGCGCGGCGCGGGTGAGAGGCGCGGGGTGGGGCGCGGCTTGGAGAGGAGAGAGGGGCTTGGGATTTTGTGTGGGGAGAGGGGGGTGTGGGGGTATTTATATTGGGGAGGGGTGAGGAGACTTGGGGTAGGGGACAAGAAATAGACTAGGAATAGGAAAGAATAAACGGAGTAGGACTAAAGAAAACGAAACAAGGAAAGGGGAGGGGCTAACCCTTAGTCCAAACGGACTAGAGGCGAGGCAAGAGGCGGCGGCGCTGGCGCCTGCCTTGCGCCTGGCGCACGGCGGCTGGGGGCGGTGGCCTTTGGCCCGGCTGGGCCTTGGCCTGGCCGGCTTGCTCCAGTTTTTTTACAGATTTCTCGCAGAAAAAAACACTAAAAGGACTCCAAAATTCTAAAAGTAAATTTTCCCCGACTCCTAAAAATGAGTCGAACAAAATGAACTTTTCTCCGGACCTAAAATAAAATTTTGAAAACGCGCATTTTTCCCTATCCAAATAAAACGCAAACAAACACCGGAAAACAAAAATTTGATCTATTTATTAAATCTTCATTTTTCCTATATTTTGGGAAAGTCATATTATTCCCTCTCTCATTTGACATCGGAAAAATATTGAAGATGAAATAAATAAATCAAATGATCCTCTTTTCAAATTCGAGAAAACTCTCAAATATGAAAATAACGAAATCTCCAACTCTCTCCGAAGGTCCTTGAGTTGCGTGAAATTTCTAGGATCGACCAAAATGCAAGAATAAGATATGCATGATGATCTATATGTACGGTCTACCCACATGTAAGGTGCTAGCGCTTCTGAAAGACTGTGTCTCGGTCATCCGTCTTCTCAAACACCATGTAGTGCGAGAAAACAAACGGAGGCGATCGAGTCTTGTGGGGAAAAGTGCGCAAACCTCTGCAGAGTGTACAAACTAATCATGATTAGCCGTGTCCCCGGTTATGGACAACTTGAGTATCTAGTACTTGAATATCATGTGAATCTCAACATGTTACTTCTAATTAATGTTGTTGGGTTTTTAATTACTTAATTGGGATTGAGAATGCTGTCAACCATTCTCAATGTTTAACAACCACCATGATAGTTAAATAAATTTATTCCTTTGCAGTAGGGAAAAATTGGCTTTACGCAAAACTGTAACCATAGAGCTTTCCACCAGCCAAATATGCATGTAGTATAGCTGTGTTATTCCATTATTTCTCTATGTGTTACCTTGCCAGCATATTCCATGTGCTGACCCATTTTCGGGCTGCAACGTTAATGTTGCAGACTTTTCAGACGACGATTAAGGAGTTTTAGGTCGTGGTTCTATACTCAGTGATGCCGTTGGAGTTGATGGACTCACTTATCTTCCAAGCCTTCCGCTGTTATCGTTATTAGATGGCCTTAAGCCATATTTATTGTAATAAGTTCTTTTTGAGACCTCGATGTAATAAGTGTGTGATTGCTACTCTGCTATAAAACCTCGATGTACTGTGTGGTGTCAAGCATTACTGATCCAGGGATGACACCGTAGCACAGTAGACGTGATCCATTCGGGTCAGGTCGCTACACCGAAAGAGCGAATCGGTCCCACCGAGATTGCAATGTAAATTCAGTGTTTCCTTTTTGTAACTTTTCGGTCCCACCGAAAGAGCAAATCGGTCCCACCGAGTTTGCTTGACCAACTCTCTGGTTAGCTTATTACCAAAATCGGTCCCACCGAGTTTGTGTAATCGGTCTCACCGAGATTACGTTATGCCCAAACCCTAACCATATCGGTCCTACCGAGTTGCATGTCAGTCCCACCGAAAATATCTAACGGTCACTAGGTTTACCTTTTCGGTCCGACCGAGTTTGTTGATTCGGTCCCACCGAGATTGGAAAACTGTGTGTAACGGTTGGATTTTGTGTGGAGGCTATATATACCCCTCCACCTCCTCTTCATTCGAAGAGAGAGCCATCAGAACACATACACAATTCCAACTCATATGTTCTGAGAGAGAACCACCTACTCATGTGTTGAGACCAAGATATTCCATTCCTACCATATGAATCTTGATCTCTAGCCTTCCCCAAGTTGCTTTCCACTCAAATCTTCTTTCCACAAAATCCAAATCCTATGAGAGAGAGTTGAGTGTTGGGGAGACTATCATTTGAAGCACAAGAGCAAGGAGTTCATTACCTACACACCATTTGTTACTTCTTGGAGAGTGGTGTCTCCTAGATTGGCTAGGTGTCACTTGGGAGCCTCCGACAAGATTGTGGAGTTGAACCAAGGAGTTTGTAAGGGCAAGGAGATTGCCTACTTCGTGAAGATCTACCGCTAGTGAGGCAAGTCCTTCGTGGGCGATGGCCATGGTGGGATAGACAAGGTTGCTTCTTCGTGGACCCTTTGTGGGTGGTTGATTCTTTGTGGACCCTTCGTGGGTGGAGCCCTCCGTGGACTCGCGCAACCGTTACCCTTTGTGGGTTGAAGTCTCCATCAACGTGGATGTAGGATAGCACCACCTATCCGAACCACGGGAAAAACATCCGTGTCTCCAATTGCGTTTGAATTCTCCAAACCCTTCCCTTTATATTCTTGCAAGTTGCATGCTTTACTTTCCGCTGCCAATATACTCTTTGCATGCTTGCTTGAATTGTGTGATGATTGCTTGACTTGTCCTACAATAGCTAAAATCTGCCAAGAACTAAAATTGGGAAAAGGTTAAGTTTTTATTTGGTCAAGTAGTCTAATCACCCCCCTCTAGACATACTTCCGATCCTACAAGAGCCACAAAGCAACATTTAAAAGATGTGCAGGTAAGTTTACTTCGTCTGACTATGATAACCATATGCCAGTAGCCCCCGAGACTTAAATTAGTTGGGACAACTAATTTGAGGATCACTGCATGACCAGGTTCTGTCGAAGAAGAACGACGTGCTAGCCCAAGAGCTAGAAAAGTGCGGGACATAGTTGAACGCAGTGACCGCCGAACTGGAAAAATCCAAAGCGGCGTCCTCCGGTGATATTTCCCTCCATCAAGAAACAATTATTGCATAGCGACCGTGTTAACACTATGGCTTTATCTTATAACAGGGTCATCGGATCAATTGGAGGAAAAAGAGTTGAAAAGACTGCATGCCGCAGGCGAGCGGGTTTTGACACGTGTTAGACATGAGAAAAACAAACTCCAAGATGCAAACACCTAGCTGGCGAAGAGCTGAAGGATGTGCGGGCCCAGCTAGCCGACTCCGTGAAGGAGAACAAAAAACTGTGAGGTGGCATATTCAGTATGTGGCCGTATTTATCTTATAACAGTTTGAAAGTAAAAGTAGTTGATATAGTTGTGATTGCAGATATATTGACGGGCCATCCCGAAGAGGAGGTGTCCGGATCATCAAGTGATCTTCTGCAAGGGCTGTCGCAGTTGCACGAGTAAGCTCGGATGGAAATGCGGAGTGTAGCCAAGGCCTTATGGCCACCCGACTCCCCTCCAGGGAGTATGGAGAAGCTTGTAGAGCTGTTCAAGGGAGCGCGGCGGTGTATCCGACTATGGAATATATCGGCCTGCCGAGAGGGTGCGCAAGAGACCTGGGCCCTGGTAAAAACACGATATACTAAGCTAGATCTGAATCACATGGCCCGGGGTCGGACCACTAGGGTCAAATGGGGAAGAAATTCCCGTTAGTTTAATATATGGACAAGTAGAGATGGCTGCTAGATACTCCCAACAGGATTGTAAATTAGACCGCCTGTTGGACGGTATAGAGGAGGTAGTTTTTGAGTCCTAAGTGACTATGTACTTTCCTTCTAGCTGGATAATAAAAAAAAGTCATGGACGACCTTTTCGCTTTGACCTCTGGACCCGTGGAGTGTTTCCGAATACCCTAGCGGTAGAATATACCGGGGTATGCATGGGAACCAGGCGTAGGGGTCATAGTTGCTTGAATAGACAATGTGTATTCGGGTAGTTATGTTATATTACATTATGTAAGAAACATCTTCCAGAGAGAATAGTTCCATTAAGGGTTCCTTTCCCTGGGTGAGCATGCGTTTTAATGTGCATGTCCGAACTGTGATTGAAAAAAAATCGCAAAGTAACTTCTGGGGTTGCGCAATGGAGTGAATGCGGAAACATCTTTGATTTGCTGACCGAATATTCCCTTATGAACGCTAGCTTTCGGCTTCACTCAGTCTGAGGTACACATCTGGATGACCTGGCAGTAACAATCACAAAGGTGCTCCCATTATGCCCTAGCCGAACTAACGGGAACGTAGGGCATAAGCACAGGAGCCAGGCAACCCAGCTTGGCCAAAACTTAAGTCATATCGATGCATATAATGGCAAAGAAAAGGTACATATGGAAAAACGCATATGTGGTGAGCTTGATGCTCAAAGAAAAATAGCAAGCTTCTGTACGAGAAGCCCCCAGGTATGATGAACGTACATATGTGGAGATGTACGCATTAGGGGAGGATGGTCTAGCCATATTAAATTCGTAGGGCTAAAGAGCAAAACGAAAAAGATAAGAAACGAAAAGAGAGAGAGAAAAAAAAATAACGTTAATAACAGAAGGAATGAGACGAACACAGAGTTCGGCGCTAGGCATAAAATCGTCGGAGTCTGGCCGCGTTCCAGGGGTTCGGCTCCTGGTGATTGTCTGACGCATCACGCATGCGGTACGCTCCTCCGGTGAGGACTTCGTCAATGATGAAGGGACCCTCCCACTTGGGCTTGAGTTTGTCCTTTTTCTTCTTCGGCAGGCGTAGAACGATTTCACCAACGTTATAAGTCTTGGCCCGCACTTCTCTACTTTGATACTTGCGAGCCAGCTGTTGATAAAATGCGGAATGGGCTTTTGCGACATCGCACTCCTCCTCCACGGCATCTAAGCTGTCTTGTCGATCAAGCTCGGCCTCTCTCTCTTCATACATGCGCACTCGAGGTGAGTCATGAATAATATCGCAGGGTAACACTGCTTCTGCACCATACACCATGAATAAAGGTGTATATCCAGTAGTGCGGTTGGGTGTGGTCCGCAGCCCCCAGAGTACAGAGTCAAGTTTCTCCACCCAGTGCTTGTCTGTTTCTTTCAAAGACCGCACTAGTCTAGGTTTGATGCCGCTCATAATAAGTCCATTAGCCCGTTCGACTTGACCGTTTGTCTGCGGGTGATAGATGGAGGCGTAATCGAGCTTAATGCCCAGATTAGCACACCAGGTTTTCACTTCATCGACTATGAAATTAGAGCCATTATCGGTGATTATGCTGTGTGGGACACCATAAAGGTGTACCATGCCGGATATAAAATCTATTGCCGGCCCCGCTTCGGCCGTTTTGACTGGTTGGCCTCTATCCACTTAGTGATTTTATCCACCATGACTATCAGATACTTTCTCTTATGGCTTCCTCCTTTAAGGGGTCCGACCATATCGAGTCCCCAGAACACAAAAGGCCAAGTGATGGGGATTGTTTGTAGGGCAGTGGGGGCATATGGCTTTGGTTGGCGAAGAGTTGGCATCCGACGCAACGTTGGACAAGGTCCTGTGCATCTGCTCGGGCCGTCGGCCAATAAAACCCTGTACAGAAGGCCTTGCTAACAAGGGCCCGAGCTGCGGCGTGGTGACCGCCGAGTCCGGCATGAATTTCAGCCAAGAGTTGCCGCTCCTCTTCCTCGGAGATACATCTTTGAAGAACTCCGGTAGCGCTTTTCTTCTAGAGCTCTCCGTCATGAACCTTGTAGGCCTTCGAACGCCGGACAATGCAGCAGGCCTCATTCTAGTCCTCAGATCTCCTTCCTGTTAAGGTAGGCCAGGAAGGGTTCGGTCCATGGGGCAATGACTGCCATGATGAGATGCGCCGACGGTGTTATTTCGGTGGCTGAGCCTCCGATGATGTCGGTGCTTTTGGAATTTGGGGTTATGTTCGGATCCGGACTAGTGTTGTTGTTGTCCCCCTGCCACACCACGGATGGCTTTAAAAGCCTTTCCAGAAAGATATTAGGTGGAACGGGGTCGCGCTTAGCGCCGATACGAGCAAGAACGTCCGCCGCCTGATTACTTTCTCGAGCCACATGGTGGAACTCGAGCCCCTCAAACTGGGTCGACATTTTTATGATGGCATTACGATAAGCTGCCATCTTCGGATCTTTGGCATCGAAGTCTCCATTTATTTGAGATATTGCAAGGTTTGAGTCCCCGCGCACTTCTAGGCATTGATTGCCCATGGAGACAGCCATCCTGAGACCATGCAATAAGGCATTGTATTCGGCTGCATTGTTGGAGTCTGTGTATAGTATTTGGAGTACGTACTGAACGACGTCTCCAGTTGGTGATGTTAAGACGACACCCGCCCCTAGCCCTGCCAGCATTTTGGAGCCATCAAAATACATAACCCAATTGGAATATGCGCCATACTCTTTAGGGAGTTCGGCCTCTGTCCGTTCAGCGACAGTAAGCCAGTACTTGGGATTTAATAGCTCGACGTGGTTTGTATGTAATATCAAGTGGAAGGAGCTCGATGGCCCATTTGGCAATCCGGCCCGTGGCATCACGGTTGTTTATAATGTCATTGAGTGGTACTTCGAAAGCCACCATGATCGAACACTCCTGGAAGTAGTGACGGAGCTTTCGGGATGCCATGAAGACCGCGTATGCTATCTTTTGATAATGGGGGTATCGGGATTTGCATGGTGTAAGGACAGTGGATACGTAGTATATGATGTCTACTACACAACCTTCTTCTTGTAGACGTTGTTGGGCCTCCAAGTGCAGAGGTTTGTAGGACAGTAGAAAATTTCCATCAAGTGGAGGGCCTAAGGTTTATCAATCCGTGGGAGGCGTAGGATGAAGATGGTCTCTCTCAAGCAACCCTGCAACCAAATAACAAAGAGTCTCTTGTGTCCCCAACACACCCAATACAATGGTAAATTGTATAGGTGCACTAGTTTGGCGAAGAGATGGTCATACAAGAGCAATATGGATGGTAGATATAGGTTTTTTAATCTGAAAATATAAAAACAGCAAGGTAACTAATGATAAAAGTGAGCGTAAATGGTATTGCATTGCTAGGAAACAAGGCCTAGGGTTCATACTTTCACTAGTGCAAGTTCTCTCAATAATAATAACATAATTGGATCATATAACTATCCCTGAACATGCAACAAAGAATCACTCCAAAGTCACTAATAGCGGAGAACAAACGAAGAGATTATTGTAGGGTACGAAACCACCTCAAAGTTATTATTTCCGATCAATCCGTTGGGCTATTCCTATAAGTGTCACAAACAGACCTAGAGTTCGTAGTAAAATAACACCTTAAGACGCAAATCAACCAAAACCCTAATGTCACCTAGATACTCCAATGTCACCTCAAGTATCCATGGGTATGATTATACGATATGCATCAGACAATCTCGGATTCATCTATTCAACCAACACAAAAGAACTTCAAAGAGTGCCCCAACATTTCTACCGGAGAGTCAAGATGAAAACGTGTGCCAACCCCTATGAATATGTTCATGAGGTCATGGAACTCGCAAGTTGATCACCAAAACATACATCAAGTGGATCACGTGATATCCCATTGTCACCAGAGATAAGCACATGCAAGACATACATCAAGTGTTCTCAAATCCTTAAAGACTCAATCTGATAAGATAACTTCAAAGGGAAAACTCAATTCATCACAAGAGAGTAGAGGGGGAGAAACATCATAAGATCCAACTATAATAGCATAGCTCACGATACATCAAGATCGTGTCGACTCAAGAACATGAGAGAGAGAGAGAGATCAAACACATAGCTACTGGTACATACCCTCAGCCCCGAGGGTGAATTACTCCTTCCTCATCATTGAGAGCGTCAGGATGATGAAGATGGCCACCGGAGAGGGATTCCCCCCTCTGGTAGGGTGCCAGAACGGGTCTAGATCGGTTTTTCAGTGGCTACGAAGGCTTCTCGCGGCGGGACTCCCAATCTAGGTTTCTTTCTGGAAATTTTGGGTTATATAAGAGGTGTTGGAGTCGGGAACAAGGCAGGGGGGTCTCCGTGCTATCCATTACGCAGGGGGCGCACCCAGGGGGTGGGCATGCCCCCCACCCTTGTGGGCAGCTCGGGACTCTTCTGGCCCAACTCTTTTACTCCGTGTCCTTCTTCTGGTCCAAAAATAAGTTCCGTGAAGTTTCAGGTCAATTGGACTCCGTTTAGTTTTCCTTTTCTGCGATACTCAAAAACAAGGAAAAAACAGAAACTGGCACTAGGCTCTAGGTTAATAGGTTAGTCCAAAAAATCATATAAAATAGCATATAAATGCATATAAAACATCCAAGGTTGACAATATAATAGCATGGAACAATAAAAAATTATAGATACGTTGGAGACGTATCAAGCATCCCCAAGCTTAGTTCTTGCTCGTCCTCCAGTAGGTAAATGATAAAAACAGAATTTTTGATGGGGAATGCTACCTAACATATTTATCCATGTAATTCCCTTTATTGTGGCAGGAATATTCAGATCCGAAAGATTCAAGAGAAAAGTTTAATATTGACATAAAAATAATAATACTTCAAGCATACTAACAATGTAATCATGTCTTCTCAAAATAACATGGCCAAAGAAACCTATCCCTACAAAATCATATAGTCTGGCTATGTTCTATCTTCATCACACAAAATATTTAAATCATGCACAACCCCGATGAAAAGCCAGGCAATTGTTTCATACTTTTGATGTTCTCAAACTTTTTCAATGTTCACGCAATACAAGAGCGTGAGCCATAGACATAGCACTATAGGTGGAATAGAATGGTGGTTGTGGAGAAGACAAAAAGGACAAGATAGTCTCACATCAAATAGGCGTATCAACGGGCTATGGAGATGCCCATCAATAGATATCAATGTGAGTGAGTAGGGATTGCCATGCAACGGATGCACTAGAGCTATACGTGTATGAAAGCTCAAAAAGAAACTAAGTGGGTGTGCATCCAACTCGCTTGCTCACGAAGGCCTAGGGCATTTTGAGGAAGCCAATCATTGGAATATACAAGCCAAGTTCTATAATGAAAGATTCCCACTAGTATATGAAAGTGACAACAAAGGAGACTCTCTATCATGAAGATCATGGTGCTACTTTGAAGCACAAGTGTGGTAAAAGGATAGTAGCATTGCCCCTTCTCTTTTTCTCTCATTTTTAGTTTTTTTTTGTTTTTTGGGGCCTTCTATCTCTTTTTTGGCCTCTTTTTCTTTTCTTTTTTTCCCGGAGTCTCATCCCGACTTGTGTGGGAATCATAATCTCCATCATCCTTTCCTCGCTGGGACAATGCTCTAATAATGATGATCATCACACTTTTATTTACTTACAACTCAAGAATTACAACTCGATACTTAGAACAAAATATGACTCTATATGAATGCCTCCGGCGGTGTACCGGGATGTGCAATGAATCAAGAGTGACATGTATGAAAGAATTGTGATCGGTGGCTTTGCCACAAATACGATGTCAACTACATGATCATGCAAAGCAATATGACAATGATGAAGTGTGTCATAATAAATGGAACAGTGGAAAGTTGCATGGCAATATATCTCGGATGGCTATGGAAATGCAATAATAGGTAGGTATGGTGGATGTTTTGAGGAAGGTAAATGGTGGGTTTATGGTACCGGCAAAAGTTGCGCGGTACTAGAGAGGCTAGCAATGGTGGAAGGGTGAGAGTGCGTATAATCCATGGACTCAACATTAATCATAAAAAACTCACATAATTATTGCAAAAATCTACTAGTTATCAAAACAAAGTGCTACGCGCATGCTCCTAGGGGGATAGATTGGTAGGAAAATACCATCGCTCGTCCCCGACCGCCACTCATAAGGAAGACAATCAATAAATAAATGATGCTCCGGCTTCATCACATAACGGTTCACCATACATGCATGCTATGGGAATAAAAAACTTTAACACAAGTATCTTTCAAATTCACAACTACTCAACTAGCATGACTCTAATATCACCATCTTCATATCTCAAAACAGTCATCAAGTATCAAACTTCTCATAGTATTCAATGCACTTTATATGAAAGTTTTTATTTTTTTTGACTGTGTATGAAAGTTTTTATTATACCCATCTTGGATGCATATCATGTTAGGACTAATTTCATAACCAAAGCAAACTACCATGTTGTTTAGGACTCTCAAAATAATATAAGTGAAGCACAAGAGTTCATCCATTTCTTCAAAATAAAACCACCGCCGTGCTCTAAAAGGATATAAGTGAAGCACTAGAGCAAATGACAAACTACTTGAAAAGATATAAGTGAAGATCAATGAGTTGTCGAATAATTATGCAACTATGTGAAGACTCTCTAACATTTAAGAATTTCATATCTTGGTATTTTATTCAAACAGATAGCAAAGCAAAACAAAATAAAATGACGCTCCAAGCTAAACACATATCATGTGGTGAATAAAAAAATAGCTCCAAGTAAAGTTACCGATGAACAAAAACGAAAGAGGGGATGCCATCCGGGTCATCCCCAAACTTAGTCTCTTGGTTTTACTTTAATATTACCTTGGGGTGACTTGGGAATCCCCAAGCTTAGGCTCTTGCCACTCCTTATTCCATAGTCCATCGATTCTTTACCCAAAACTTGAAAACTTCACAACACAAAACTTAACAAAAAACTCATAAGCTCCGTTAGTATAAGAAAATAAATCACCACTTCAAGATACTGTAATGAACTCATTATTTACTTATATTGATGTTAAACCTACTGTATTCCAACTTTTCTATGGTTCATAAACTCTATTACTAGCCATAGATTCATCAAAATAAGCAAACAACACACGAAAAACAGAATCTGTCAAAAACAGAACAATATGTAGTAATATGTAGGTTGCGAATACTTCTGTAACGTAAAAAATCCTGAGAAATTAATAAGTCCTAGGAAATTTGTTTATTGATCTTCTGCAGTTGGAATTGGTATTTTATCGCTCTCTGGTAAAAAACGAAAATTATTCTCGTGAGCACATACTTTCTGTTTTTTACAGCAAGATCGCAAAGACTTTCCCCAAGTCTTCCCAAAGGTTCTACTTGGCACAAACACTAATTAAAACATAAAACCACATATAACCAGAGGCTAGATGAATTATTTGTTACTAAACAGGAGCAAAAAGCAAAGAAAAAAATAAAATTGGGTTGCCACCCAACAAGCGCTATCGTTTAACGCCCCTAGCTAGGCATGATGATTTCAATGATGCTCACATAAAAGATAAGAATTGTAACATAAAGAGAGCATCATGAAGAATATGACTAGCACATTTAAGTCTAACCCACTTCCTATTCATAGGGATTTTGTGAGCAAACAACTTGTGGGAACCATAATCAACTAGCATAGGAAGGCAAAACAAGCATAGCTTCAAGATTTTCAACATGTAGAGAGGAAACTTGATATTATTGCAATTCCTACAACCATAAATTCCTCCATCATAATAATTTTCAGTAGCATAATGAATGAATTCAACAATATAACTATCACATAAAGCATTCTTTTCATGATCTACAAGCATATAAATTTTATTACTCTTCACATAAGCAAAATTCTTCTCGTTCAGAATAGTGGGAGTATCATAAGAAACTCGAATACTATAAATTATTTCCACATTAAAGGAGTAATGTTCAGAAAAAGGGTAATCATAATCATGAAAAGTTTTATAAATATAATCATCACTACTCTTTATAGCGTAATCATCATCACAATAATCATCATAGGTAGCAACTTTGTTCTCATCATAATCGATTGAAACCTCTACCAAGATAGTGGAATCATTACTAAATAAAGTCATGACCTCTCCAAATCCACTTTCATAATTTTCACAATAAGATTCAACACCCTCCAAAATAGTGGGATCATTACTTCCTAAAGTTGACACTCTTCCAAACCCACTTTCATCAAAATAACCATCATAAATAGGAGGCATGCTATCATCATAATAAATTTGCTCATCAAAACTTGAGAGGCTAAAAATATCATCTTCATTAAACATAGCATCCCCAAGCTTAGGAAAAACATTAATTGCAGAAAATATATTCTCAAAATTTTCATTCTCATCAAACATAGCACCCCCAAGCTTGGGCCTTTTCATATCATAACCATAATCACTCTCATCATTAATAGTATGGATAGCACCAATAGTATAGCTCATAGGAGCAACATCATTTGCGAGGGATACCTTTTTACCTTTGCTTCTCCGTCTTTTATTTTTCTTCTTCACATCATGTGTGGGTTCAATCCTCTTTTTGGAGATCCTTATTG
The DNA here is from genome assembly GCF_003073215.2 of Triticum urartu. Taxonomy (NCBI): domain Eukaryota; kingdom Viridiplantae; phylum Streptophyta; class Magnoliopsida; order Poales; family Poaceae; genus Triticum; species Triticum urartu. The sequence continues at coordinate 366,839,977 of NC_053026.1, read as the reverse complement.
ATGAGATTGGTTGGATAGAAGGCTCATCCTAGTTACCTGATTCATCATAAGAAATAATAGGAGGATATTGGGAGGCCTCTTCCCTTTCATTAGTATTCTCTTCATCCTCTATCTTTTTTCATTTCTTAATGTAATTGGCAATATAAGGATTTTCAATGCAATTCACCGCACAATACATAAAAATTTCTTCTAGATCAATATCGAGGAATTTCTCAAGCTTATATTCTGGAATATGCTTAGTTATACATTTCATTTCTTCATAACCCAAGAGAAAACTAAGTTCATTATGATGTGCAAGGGAAATCAAATCATCACAATTTTGGACACGATACGATCATGAAACAATTTGCATTGGAGATTTAAATGACCATGTTCATTGCAAAGTTCACAAGTATGGCGAAGAAATATTAAATTTTCAGCACAAACATCTAGCCTTTCTTGTAACCATTTGGTTTCTAAATACTTATGCCTCTTGCAAAATCTATCTTCCCTATTTGGTGTGCACTTGCAAACTCTATGCACTCCACAAAAGTTGACATGCTTATAAGAGACATTTTCATCATGACTAGTGCAATCATCATTAGTACTATGGATAATCAAGGAGTTCATACTAACAACATTGCAATCATGGTCATCATTCAAAGATTTAGTGCCAAACATTTTAGAGACTTCTTCTTCTAGCACTTGAGCACAATTTTCCTTTCCATCATTCTCATGAAAGATATTAAAAATATGAAGCGTATGAGGCAAACTCAATTCCATTTTTTTAGTTTTCTTTTATAAACTAAACTAGTGATAAAACAAGAAACAAGAAGATTCGATTGCAAGATCTAAAGATATACCTTCAAGCGCTAACCTCCCCGGCAACGGCGCCAGAAAAGAGCTTGATGTCTACTACACAACCTTCTTCTTGTAGATGTTGTTGGGCCTCCAAGTGCAGAGGTTTGTAGGACAGTAGCAAATTTCCCTCAAGTGGATGACCTAAGGTTTATCAATCCGTGGGAGGCGTAGGATGAAGATGGTCTCTCTCAAGCAACCCTGTAACCAAATAACGAAGAGTCTCTTGTGTCCCCAACACACCCAATACAATGGTAAATTGTATAGGTGCACTAGTTCGGCGAAGAGATGGTGATACAAGTGCAATATGGATGGTAGATATATGTTTTTGTAATCTGAAAATATAAAAACAGCAAGGTAACTAATGATAAAAGTGAGCGTAAATGGTATTGCAATGCTAGGAAACAAGGCCTAGGGTTCATACTTTCACTAGTGCAAGTTCTCTCAAAAATAATAACATAATTGGATCATATAACTATCCCTGAACATGCAACAAAGAATCACTCCAAAGTCACTAATAGCGGAGAACAAACGAAGAGATTATTGTAGGGTACGAAACCACCTCAAAGTTATTCTTTCCGATCAATCCGTTGGGCTATTCCTATAAGTGTCATAAACAGCCCTAGAGTTCGTAGTAAAATAACACCTTAAGACGCAAATCAACCAAAACCCTAATGTCACCTAGATACTCCAATGTCACCTCAAGTATCTGTGGGTATGATTATATGATATGCATCACACAATCTCAGATTCATCTATTCAACCAACATAAGAGAACTTCAAAGAGTGCCCCAAAGTTTCTACCGGAGAGTCAAGACGAAAAAGTGTGCCAACCCCTATGCATAAGTTCACGAGGTCACGGAACTCGCAAGTTGATCACCAAAACATACATCAAGTGGATCACGTGATATCCCATTGTCACCAGAGATAAGCACATGCAAGACATACATCAAGTGTTCTCAAATCCTTAAAGACTCAATCCGATAAGATAACTTCAAAGGGAAAACTCAATTCATCACAAGAGAGTAGAGGGGGAGAAACATCATAAGATCCAACTATAATAGCAAAGATCACGATACATCAAGATCATGTTGACTCAAGAACACGAGAGAGAGAGAGATCAAACACATAGCTACTGGTACATACCCTCAGCCCCGAGGGTGAACTACTCCCTCCTCGTCATGGAGAGCACTGGGATGATGAAGATGGCCACTGGAGAGGGAGTCCCCCCCTCCGGCAGGGTGCCGGAATGGGTCTAGATTGGTTTTCGGTGGCTACGGAGGCTTCTGGCGGCAGAACTCCCGATCTAGGTTTCTTTCTGGAAGTTTTGGGTTATATAAGAAGTGTTGGAGTCGGGAACAAGGCAGGGGGTCTTTGAGCTGTCCACGAGACTGGGGGCGCGCCCCCACCCTTGTGGGCAGCCCGGGACTCTATGGCCCAACTCTTTTACTCTGTGTCCTTCTTCTGGTCCAAAAATAAGTTCTGTGAAGTTTCAGGTCAATTGGACTCCGTTTGGTTTTCCTTTTCTGCGATACTCAAAAACAAGGAAAAACAGAAACTGGCACCGGGCTCTAGGTTAATAGGTTAGTCCCAAAAATCATATAAAATAGCATATAAATGCATATAAAACATCCAAGGTTGATAATATAATAGCATGGAACAATAAAAGATTATAGATACGTTGGAGACGTATCAGTATACTGGTTTCTGAAGCGGGAATTTGTGTCCGTCCTGTTCTGGTTCAACGACGAGCACGACGCTCACCACCTGATGTGTTGCCGATATGTATAATAACATCGGTTCACCAACGTTTGGCATGGCCAGATTGTGTTGCTCGCAAGAAGGGTTTTTATTTCCTCCAGTCCGGCTGTTGCCGCGTCCGTCCACTCAAAGTGATCGGTTCATCGTAGAAGGCGATAGAGTGGTAGTGCCTTTTCTCCCAATCTGGAGATAAAGTGACTTAGAGCTGCCACGCAATCCGCGAGCTTTTGGACTTGTTTAAGGTCTGTTAGCGTACCCAATTGTGACAGAGCTCGGATTTTTGCTGGATTTGCTTCAATTCCTCTATTGGAAACGATGAAGCTCAGCAGTTTTCCAGTGGGGACACCAAAAACGCACTTTTCGGGATTGAGCTTAATGTCATACGCGCGGACGTTATCGAATGTAAGACGTAAATCGTCTATTAATGTTTCGACGCACCTAATTTTGATGATGACGTCGTCCACATAAGCTTCAATTGTCTTGCCGATCCGTTTCTCCAGGCATGTTTGAATCATGCGTTGGTATGTGGCGCCCATGTTCTTGAGCCCGAAGGGCATGGTGTTGAAGCAGAATGGCCCATATGGGGTAATGAATGTTGTTGCAGCTTGATCGGACTCCTTCATTTTGATTTGATGGTATCCGTAATATGCATCGAGGAAACATACTGAGTCGTGTCCTGCGGTAGCATCAAAGATTTGATCAATGCGGGGGAGGGGGAAGGGATCCTTAGGGAAAGCCTTATTGAGGTCTTTAAAATTGACGCACAATCGCCAGGATTTGTCCTTCTTTGGTACCATCACCAGGTTTGCCAGCCAGTCCGGATGTTTTATTTCTCTGATGAATCCAGCCTCAATTAGCTTGGCTAGCTCCTCTCCCATAGCTTGACGTTTGGGTTCGGAAAAGTGCCGCAGTGTTTGCTTGATCGGTTTATATCCCTTTAATATATTGAGGCTGTGTTCGGCCAACTCGCGTGGGATTCCTGACATATCAGAAGGGTGCCAGGTGAATATATCCCAATTCTCGCGCAGGAACTCTCGTAGCGCGGCATTAACCGTTGGGTCTAGTTGTGCTCCGATGGATGTTTTCTTCTTGGGGTCCGTTGGATGGACTTGGAATTGGACTATTTCTTCTGCTGGTTTGAAGGAGATGGGTTTGGGTCATTTGTCTAGGACCACATCATCCCTGTCCACCGTGGAGCGCAGCGCGGTTAATTCTTCGGCCGCGAGGGCTACAGATAATACCTCGAGGGCCAAGGATGCGGTTTTGTTCTCGGGGCGGAGTGCTATGTTCGGATCACTAGCTAGAGTGATTATACCATTGGGCCCAGGCATCCTAAACTTCATGTATTCATAATGGGGTACCGCTTGGAAGCGTGTAAATGCATCTCGCCCTAAGTGGGTGTGATATCCGATGTTGAAAGGGGCCACTTGGAAGGTTATTTCATCGGACCGAAATTCTCTGGCGTGCCGAATACCACGTTGAGTGTTATTTGTGCCGCACACCGCGCCTCCCGAATGGGGATAATTCCTTGGAAGGTCGTGCTGCTTTGCTCAATGCGGCTCTTGTCTATTTCCATTTTGTGGAGTGTATCTTCATAGATGAGGTTAAGTCCGCTACCGCCGTCCATGAGGACCTTGGTGAGCCGAAAGCCGTCCACAATTGGACTGAGGACCAAGGCGGCTTGTGCTCGGACTGTCCTGTACTTTGGTTCGTCGCCGGCATTAAAAGTTAGAGCAGTGTCGTTCCAAGGGTTTATTGCTGCTATTTGATAGACTTCGGCGAGTCTGCGTAGTGCTCTTTTGTGCCTATTATTTGAGGCGAATGTCTCGAAGACTGTCAGTACTTTGGGGTCGTTGTCCTCTGAGGGGTGTTGTTCTGGGTTATTCTTGGTGACAATATCCTCGCCGATCTTGGCCACTTGCCGAAGTATCCAACATGCTCTAAGGCTATGTGTTGGTATGTTATCCGGTGTTGCATGTATTTTGCATGGCCCATCGAGCCATCCTTCCAGAACGGTTCCGCGCCCCATACTGGACTTGTATTTCTTTGCTATTGAACTGGGTGTGTTGCAAGGGTGCGCCCTTTTCGCCTGAATGAGGGTGTGAGTGGCGACCGATGATTCCCAACGAGCTGCTTGAGTTTTCCAGGCGATTTCCATTGCACTGTACTTCTATACGATAGTTGCCAAGTCAGCGAAGTGTAAGATGCGACGGTGGTTGATGGCGTTAAGGATTCCTTTGTCCCTGCAATTGTTGTAGAACACTGAGATCGCTTCCTCGTCGCGGCAATCTTTAATCTTGTTTTTGACAAGAAGGAATCTAGCGCAGAAGTGGTGGACCGTTTCCTGAGACTGCTGTTTTATACTCATGAGAGCGCTTGTATTCGGGTGGGTGGGTGGATTTAAATCTGAACCCTGCCCCAGTTTTGGATCTGGAGTCTGAAGGTCTTCCGAACTTAGCAGATCGGGCTCCGGGATGTCCACTAATTTTTTAGGCCCGTCGTCCGATTCTATGTTCGGAGGGCAGGATGCATCACCTCGCGGGTAGGTGTCCGGCTCTTCAAGACTGGAGATCCGGACATAGTCCGTCCTTAATATGGAGGAAGAGTTGTCGACTCGCTCTTCGCCGCTATCTGGTGGGTGATCGATGGAGATTTGATTTCTCTCTGATCGGGTTTAAGCCCAATCCAATCGTAGTATGTAGCGACCCCCACGGCGGCGATGCGATCTAGGAGCTCATTTAAGGACGAAAGCTCTGCCGGATCCATCTGCTTCGAGTGTTCAGAGTCGATACGAAGGGGGTTTTGAATGACCCGAGAGGTCATCATCGGCTTAATGACCGAACGGGCGGTCATGGTGAAGCCGCCCAGCCGGAGGGTTTGGCCTGGAGCCAGCGTTCCTCCAGTGGTGATATTATCCTTGAGAACAAGGCGAGACATCGATCTTGTTGTCTACGACACAGTGGAACTCTCAATGAAAGCACCAATGTCGGTGTCAAAAATGGCAGATCTCAGGTAGGGGGTCCCGAACTGTGCATCTAAGGTCGATCGTAACAGGAGACAAGGGACACGGTGTTTACCCAGGTTCGGGCCCTCTCTATGGAGGTAATACCCTACGTCCTGCTTGATTGATATTGATGAATACGAGTATTGCAAGAGTTGATCTAGCTCAAGATCATAATGGCTAAACCCTAGAGGTGTAGCTTGTATGACTATGGTCATGAAAATGTCTCCGGACTAAGTCCTTTGGTTTATATAACACCAGGAGGATCTAGGGTTCACCAAGGTCGGTTACAAAGAAAGGAATCCACATATTCGGTCGCGAAGCTTGCCTTCCATGCCAAGGAGAGTCCCATCCGGACACGTGTGCAGTCTTCGGTCTTCGTGTTCTTCACAGCCCATCAGTCGGGCCCATGGCTAACAGGTCGGACGCCCGAGGACCCCTTAGTCCAGGACTCCCTCAGCGGGCAGCTCCGCATGGGACGTCGACAGCAGTCCGGGGCGACGCCCCCGCACTAAGCCTCGGGCCGCATCGTAAGTGCTAAGACTCGTATATGCCCATAAATCTAACCTCTCATCTTTGTCGTATTGACATGATTAATTATGCTATTGAAGTCCGGCCCATGACAGCTCCCAGCGATCCTCATCAAGAGGCTTGTTGGACTCAAAGGAGATGGCCAGCGATACGCCGCCGGCCGCTTACTCTCCCGAGGCCCAGGGAGACGTCGAGGTGCTGTCTCGAAGGACCTTCCCAGGCCAGGGAGAGGTTCGGGAGGCCGTCAAGGCGGCGCCGGAGGTCGATACCTCGGCCGCCAGACACATGGGGAAACAAGCCCCCATGGAGACTAATGATGGGGGCTGTACTCGATTCGGCCCCCCTCTGGGAACGGATCCGGAGACCCAGATGGCCTCGGAGTCCGACGAGTAGCCTCCATCAAGAGAAGGAGGTGCGCCCGTCCTACAGGCGACCTCTATCCAACCAGAGGCGCCGGATAATCTGTTGGAAGCGCTACGAGGCGATTCCATTGTGGAAGAACATTGTATCCTTATGGGTACGGTGATTGAGAAGGTTCAGTATGTCAAGAGCGGACTGACCATTGCTGACAGGTTTTGAGGTAAGCAGCATTTAACCGAGAAAATCTCCACATAGATAGTAGCCTCTGAGACACTGTCCGGTTTTCGGAAAGACAAGACGTACATAGGATCAATTAAATTTCGCAGGAAACTAACCAAGTGTGTCTGATGTTAATAAGCAGGCGTCGCTGCTGGCCGCGACTTCTCATACTGCTGAAGTCTCCGGACTAAAGCAGAAACTGGAGCGGGCCAAAGAAGAGCTTGGCCATGCAAGGAAGCAGCTGGAAGACCAGCAAGGTATGCAATGGCTCGTGATATATTCGGAAAGAGTAAATGATGTATACTGACCATAGTGTTGTTATATGTGTAGGGGCTATGACCGAGGTCGAGGCCCTGAAAACGGCCCTGGCCGAAGCCGAGGAGAGAGTCGTCAAGGAGCAGGCCGCTCGCAAGAAGCTGAAGGCCCGGCTGAACAAGGTCCAGCAAGAGCTCCAGGACGCGGTGAAGAAGTACGAGACCCTGGAGGGCGATGTTTCGGCTCGAGAGACCGAACTCTCCAAGGCTCGTCAAAGCGCAGAAGCGGTCGGGGTTGAAGCCCAGGGTGCCCTCCAGGAAATCCAAGAGGCCATGAAGATCGCGGCAGGTAAGGCATTTAGTATGCAAAGCAAATATATAAAGAAGAAGTATTTCCTACCAACCCAGATTCGGAGTTCTCTAGGGGCCTTCGTAGATCTGCCGTGCAGTGTGTCCGACGCCATGGAGTTCTTCCGAGCCGAAGAAGGGAGCTCCATGGAGAAATTGTTCTGGTCGCAGTATCTTGCGCCAGAGCATCCCGTGCCCTTCACCGATCAGCTGAAACAGCTAGTGGAGCTGCATAAGGTGGCTGAGCTAGCCATGAAGGATTTGATAATCCGGCTATGGCCAGCCGAAGCTATGCCCGGCAGCTACTTCGGGCTCGTGAAGCGGCTGGTGAACGCCTGTCCTCGGCTGGATGTCATCAAGCGATCGGTCTGCATTGAAGGTGCACGCATGGTCTTCGCCCGCTGCAAGATGTGATGGGCGAAGATGGACGCCGTCGAGCTGACCAAGGGGCCACCGGAGGGCAAGGAGCACTGCATACCCAAGCGCTATTTTGCAGATGTCCTAGAGGGGTCTCGCATTGTAGCAATGCAGTGTGCACAGGACACTATCTTTGAATGAATGTATTCAAGTTCCTTCTACCTTGTATGATAGAACAAAGCGGGTTTGCAATATAATGCTTGTTACGTTTTTAAATTTTTCCTCTTGTGCGGCCATGTTATGTGAAATCTAAGGGTTTTCCAGTCGTCGGCTTCTTCCCGCACGTAGGTAGTATGGAGGTGTTCGGGATGGAATCTAAACAATCTTGATCCAATTATATGGTCCTTGAAGGAGTTGTTTAGCGCAACGAACCAGGCAATCAGACTATGCGGCGTTAACACCCTCACTTAGCCATAGGAGTTTGACAATAAAAACATGGGCGCAGCCCCTAGTATCCAAGCTACAGTGCTGCAAGCGTCTAATCGGGAAGTACCGATCCTTTGCGTGATGCGGAAGAAATCTCCAGCGATTTGCAACCTCCGAACAACTAACCGGCTCTCGCCGCATCATGACAGTCAGTTTTCAGCTTTCTCTACTAAGGTGCTCCTTTGGATAAACCAAGGCACAATCGCAGTAGTTCCCCCTTTACTACCTTAGCCGATATAGCAGAACGTAAGGTAGCAAGCACAGGAGCCGGGCAACCCAACTATTGACCAAAGACATGATTCAGAGCCAATGCATATAATGCTAAATTCGGGGTGCCGAACTATACTTAAAAAAAGTGTTCTGACTTTTGTTGCCGTAGTGTGGGGTTCTATGAAGCCCCTAGAAAATTGGAAAGCACCCGAGTGTACATGTGTTACCTGATAGAATTACCAGAAAGGAAAAGACAAAAATAAAGAAAAAGAAGAACCAGTGGTAAGCTAGAACCGTGAAAATTTGGGCCGCAAACTATTTCTATTATAACTTCATCGGTGCGTTAAAGCGCATTTATACAGGTAGTGCAATAAGCAGAAAGGCTATTTACTATGCCTTCACCAAGAGAGAGCTGCGTATGGATCCTGAAGATAGGTAAAGGGATCGTTAAAGAGACCACCTAAGAGTTTTCCAGTACGTCCATGCTTCTTGTTGTCTTGGTGTTTTTATCCTTCGAAAAGAGTCGATGGTCAAGACGCCAAAAAAGGCCTGTAAAAAAGGAAAAATAAACGAAAAAAGGGGAATAGTGAAAGTATGAGTGTCCGGGGCGGTCTAGCCGAATTGCGAATCATAAACTAGCTATACCCCCATCGATTCCATGGAATTTTGAGTGCGTAGTTATGTACGCATGGTGCGAATGCCACTAATTGACCAGGACTGAGACGGAGGCCGAATTGCTAGTCTAGATCCTGACGAGCCGAGCTGTCCTGCTGCAGGGTTGTTCAGACCCTCTTGACGGTGTCCGAGGGCTCGGCAGCCGAATTAAGGTTCTGCTTGAGAAGGCCGCTATGTACTTCTGCTGCTAAGGCAGCTGTGTGCTCTTCGGTACGGAGGGAGCATTCCGTATTTCCATTGAATGTTATGACGCCACGTGGACCAGGCATATTGAGCTTGAGATAAGCATAGTGCGGCACTGCGTTGAATCGGGCGAATGCGGTCTATCCGAGCAGTGCGTGATAGCCACTGCGAAAGGGGACTATGTCGAAGATTAACTCCTCGCTTCGGAAATTGTCCGGGGATCCGAATACAACCTCGAGCGTGATTGGGCCCGTACAGGGGGCCTCTACACCTGGTATGACTCCTTTGAAGGTAGTCTTTGTGGGTTTGATCTGTGATGGATGAATGCCCATTTTGCGCACTGTATCCTGATAGAGCAAGTTGAGGCTACTGCCACCGTCCATCAGGACTCGCGTCAGGTGGAACCCATCAATTATTGGGTCCAGGACCAGTGCAGCTGAACCACCATGACGGATACTGGTCGAATGATCCTGGTGATCAAACGTGATCGGGCATGACGACCATGGATTAAATTTTGGGGCGACTGGCTCTATCGCGTAGACGTCCCTGAGTGTGCGCTTGCGCTCCCTGTCGGTGTCAAAACCGGTGGATCTTGGGTAGGGGGTCCCAAACTGTGCGTCTAAGGCGGATGGTAATAGGAGGCAGGGGACACAATGTTTTACCCAGGTTCGGGCCCTCTTGATGGAGGTAAAACCCTACGTCCTGCTTGATTAATATTGATGATATGGGTAGTACAAGAGTAGATCTACCACGAGATCAGAGAGGCTAAACCCTAGAAGCTAGCCTATGGTATGATTGTATGTTGTCCTATGGACTAAAACCCTCCGGTTTATATAGACACCGGAGAGGTTAGTGTTACACAAGGTTGGTTACAAAGGAGGAGATACACATATCCGTATTGCCTAGCTTGCCTTCCACACCAAGTAGAGTCCCATCCGGACACGAGACGAAGTCTTCAATCCTGTATCTTCATAGTCTAACAGCCCGGCCAATGGATATAGTCCGGCTGTCCGGAGACCCCCTAATCCAGGACTCCCTCAGTAGCCCCTGAACCAGGCTTCAATGACGATGAGTCCGGCGCGCAGTATTGTCTTTGGCATTGCAATGCGGGTTCTTCTCCGATCTTCAAGTGTGCGTAAGTAGTGTCTGGCTCCATAAATGTTGAACCTTTTGGCTTCTGTGCCCAGTAAGGGCTATCTCCCACGCGTCGAATGAATACGAGGCGCCAGGGCATTTTTTACATTCGCCCCCCAGCCAAATAAATAAATTATCTATTAAAGGGATAGGGATTCTTAGATCCGACCCACACCTTCCTCCCCTCAGCGAGAATCCATCAGAGCGTGTTTCAGAAAGATCCATTCCAACATGGCCAACCTCCGCAGCTCCTCCTCCTGCCCCTGTAGCCCTAAGCTTGGTGATTGGGAGCGGTGTTCAGTCCCACATAGTCGATTGGTCGAACTGCAGACCAAAGGATTTCTTCCTCCAGCATACATGGTGCCCGTTCGAGCCGGGCTCGCCACCTACAATGGCGGGGAGCAGGCGGAGAACTTTCCCTGTCCCTCCATGGGGGAACGGGTTTGCCTTGTTCCTTACTTACTAAGGGGACTTGGATTTCCAATTCATCCGTTCCTCCGCGGGCTCCTGGAGTTCTACGGCCTCCAACTACACAATCTCACCCCTGCCTCCATCCTACACATCGCTGGCTACGTTGCCATCTGCGAGTTGTTCCTGGACTGCGAGGCTCACTTCGAGCTGTGGAAAAGGCTATTTTGCCTCGTTCCTCACACATAGAGGGAATCACTTTATCAAGTCGGCGGAGCCGAAGTATGGCACATCGTCGATACCGGATATCTGTCTGGTACCCTGAAGAAGCCATCCGAAGACTGGCCTTCAGAATGGTTTTATATGGAGGACGTTCCCCTTCCGGACCCTGTTCGGCGGGGTCTTCCTGAGTTCAGCAATGCTCCTCTGAAGAAGTGCCGAATTTGGCACCCACGGAGCCCCCAGGTGGAAGACGACAAAGAAGACCTCTATCTGATGAACCGGATTAAGGCACTGGCTCAGTCAGGATTGACAATAACCGAAGTTATGTCGATTTGCATAATGCGGGGAGTGCAACCACTTCAATATCATGGCCACCCCTTGTGGTGTTTCAACGGGGAGTATGACGCCACCCACTACGGGCGTAAGGGTCCGGGCGATGCTGCCGCATTAGCCAAAATTCTATCCGAATTGTTCAAGGGAGAGGAGGAGTTCACCCGCATCAAGCCACGGGACGGATTCTCCATGTACAATCCTCCAAGCTGGGTAAGCTATATCCCCTTATTTCCATCTTCCCGCGTTTTTCATTGTAGGTATTCACCTTGCCAATTTACGACAGGAACTGCGAAAGGCCATAAAGGAGGTCAGCAGCCCTTCTCCACAACCGGAGGACCCTGACCGGGCCCTCGACTCTGGACTCGAAAAAGATCCGGTTATCTCCGTGGAGCTGATAAACCAGCAGTTCTATCAGTTGAGCTGCGACGATGCCATGGCGGCCATTACGGCCGACTATCCCGGACTGCTCCCTGCATCGCATGTAAGAAAAACCGAAAAGTCCCAACTCAAAAAAGTAGGATCCCCTTTTGGACACTTCACCTACCATATTCACATGGCCTTTTTTACAGGGAAGGCATTCGGGACGCCCTGCAGCAATGCGCCAACAGGAGGCATCGAGGCAGGGTAGGCCAAAAAGGAAGGCGGTTAGGACGGAGACGCCGGCGCAAAGGTACAACAAACCCCGCTCCGTGGTTGTCGTCTTTTTCAAAATATAATGACGCCCGTGCTTCTTTAACAGAAAAAACGCTCGCCGAAATATGTCCGGCGATGTTGCCGATCACGCTTCCACCAGTCGGGCACCAGGACCGGACACGGAGGCAGAAGCCGATATGGGGCAGGCGCCGGATAATCCCCCTACAGAGGATGCGGATAGGTTATCTGCTACAAACTCAGAAGTGGAAAGCGCCATGAATCATAGGCGCCGCCGGGCCATACTCCGTGACGCTTGTTTCTCACCAGAGGCATTTGATGCCTTTAATTCTGGAGAGGCGTACCCCCGTGCCGCTCAAGATGGTCTAGCCAGAGCCACGGATCAATATGTAAAGGATGTACGGGTGAGTGAATCTGACGATTTGTATGTATCAGTAGCCCCTGAGACTTGAAACAGTTAGCAGAACTGATTTAAGGATCATCTTTATTGTGCAGGTTCTTACAGAGAAGAATACTAGGCTGTCCCAGGAGCTGGAGGAATGCAAGACCCAACTGCAGGCCGCTATTGCCGCATTGCAGGAACAGAAAAAGCCTCCTGCTGGTAACATTTTTTTAAATGATGGTTACCATATAGTGCGCGGGATGGCTGCAAATCTAACAATAGATTTTACAGATGAATCCGGAGAAAATCCGGAGGACCAGCATGTTATGCGGCAGCTAGAAGCTGGCAAACGCGTGCTGACTGAGGTTAGGCGAGAGAAAAACAATCTCCAAGACGCCAATATAAGGCTGAACATGGAACTAAAAGACGTTCGGAGCCAGCTTGCAGACTCCGAGAAGGAGAATAAGAGGCTTCGACGCGGCATTTTTAGTAAGTGCTTGAACGAATCCTTTAAAGGTATTCGGCGAAGAAGCCAACTAACAGCGTTATGTCTGTAGGTATGTTGACGGGTCGTCCTGCGGAGGAAATGCCCGGGTCTGCGGGTGATCTTCTGTCTGAGCTGTCACATCTGCACGAACAAGTTCGGCAGGTGACGCAGGGTGTTGCCCAGGCCTTGTGGCCATCCGTCTCCCTGCCAGAGGGTGTTGCGGAGCTTGCGGAGAAGCTCAAAGGAGCGCGGCGGCGCTTCCGATTATGGAAGATATCAGCCTGCCGACAGGGTGCTAGAGAAGCCTGGGACATGGTGAAGACGCGGTATACCAAAGCAGACCCAAATCACATGGCCGAGGTCGGACCTGTGGGGCCCGACGGAAAAGAGATTCCCGTTAGCTTAGTTTATGGGCAAGTAGAATTAGCCGCAAAGTATTCCCAACAGGATTGTAAGCTAGACCGCCTGTTGGATGGTATAGAAGAAGAATTTAGTCAGTCTGCATGACTATGTAATTGAAGTGACATGTATAATGCCTTCTAGCCGGATTGTGGATCATCTGTCGTTGCGGACCTTTTCGCTTCAGCCTCCAGGCTCAATAGTCCGGAGTGTATCCGAATACCCGCTCAGTTATATAAGAACAGGGGTATGCGTGGAGACTAGGTGTAGGGGTCATTAGTGCTTTATCATACAAGTGCCCAACTAGTTATGTTATATTACATGGGTAGTAAGAAACATCTTCCAGGGAGAATAGTTCCGTTAAGGGTTCCTTTCCCTGGGCAAGCATGCCCTAAAGTGCATGTCCGGACTGCAGTGGGAAACGCAAGAAAAACATCTGGGGGCAGATATGAAAAATAAAAGATCATCTTTTGTTCACCGACCGAATATTCCCTTAATAACGCTAGCTTTCGGCTCACCCAGTCTGAGGTACACATCCGGCTGACCCGGCAGTAACAATCGCAGATGTGCTCCCCTTATGCCCTAGCCGAATTAACAGGAACGTAGGGCATAAATACAAGAGCCAGGCAACCCAGCTTGGCCAAAACTTAAGTCATATCGATGCATATAATGGTGAAAAAAGGTACATGCGTAAGTATAACACATGTGTTGGGCCTAAAGCCCGGATAAATAATTTAAGCTTCTGTGAAAGAAGCCCCCAGGTATGAAGAGTGCGGCTAGCACATCTATCATGTGCGAACAAGGCACAAGGTGACCCTTGAAGTCCTAGATAAATAAGCAAAGAAAGAAAGAAAGGAAAACAGGACAGATGATGCATTTGTGAAAAATGGACAAAGGGAGGGGACTAACATAGAGTCCGGTGCTAGGCGTAGAATCTTCGGAGCCTGGCCGTGTTCCATGGGTTTGGCTCGAGTCGACTAGTTGATGCATCCCGCAGTCGGTACGCTCCACCGGTCAGAACTTGGTCAATAATGAAGGGACCTTCCCATTTGGGCTCGAGCTTGTTCTTTTTCTTATCCGGCAGGCGTAGAACTAGTTCGCCAACGTTATAAATTTTGGCCCGTACTTCTCTGCTTTGGTATCTACGAGCCTGTTGCTGATAAAATGCGGAACGGGCTTTGGCTACATCACGCTCCTCCTCCAAGGTGTCCAGACTGTCCTGCCGATCGAGCTCGGCTTCTCTTGCTTCGTACATGCGCACTCTAGGTGAGTCATGAATTATGTCACAAGGCAAGACTGCCTCTGCACCGTACACCATAAAGAAAGGTGTATATCCGGTACTATGATTCGGCGTGGTCCGCAGCCCCCATAGTACGGAGTCGAGCTCCTCTACCCAGTGTGTGTTAGACTCCATTAAGGAACGCACCAATCTAGGTTTAATGCCGCTCATTATAAGACCGTTTGCTCGCTCGACTTGACCGCTGGTTTATGGGTGATAGACTGAGGCATAATCGAGCTTGATGCCCATTTTGCTGCACCAGAGTTTTACCTCGTCGGCCGTGAAGTTCATGCCATTATCAGTGATGATGCTGTGGGGACGCCATAACGGTGTACAACCCCGGATATGAAATCTATCACCAGTCCGGATTCGGCTGTTCTAACTGGTTTGGCCTCTATCCATTTAGTGAATTTATACACCATGACCAATAAGTATTTTTTTCTTGTGGGTTCCCCCTTTAAGGGGTCCAACCATGTCGAGCCCCCAGACCACAAAGGGCCATGTAATGGGGATTTTTTGGAGGGCGGTGGGTGGCATGTGGCTTTGATTTGCAAAGAGCTGGAAACCGGCGCAACGTTGGACCAAGTCCTGTGCATCTGCCCGGGCCGTTGGCCAATAGAATCCTGTACGAAAGGCCTTGCTTACAAGAGCCCGGGCTGCGGCGTGATGACCGCCGAGTCCGGCGTGAAATTCTACCAAAAGATTCCGCCCTTCCTCTTCGGAGATGCACCTTTGAAGGACTCCGGTAGTGCTTTTCTTGTACAATTCTCCCTCATGGACCCTGTAGGCCTTGGATCGCCGCACTATGCAGCGTGCCTCATTTTGGTCCTCCGAAAGTTCCTGTCTAGTTAGGTAGGCCAGGAATGGTTCTGTCCACGGGGCAATAATGGCCATTATTTCGTGGGCTGAAGGTGTTATTTCGGTGGCGGAGCCTCCAATTGTGCCAGGGAGTTCGATATCGGGTAGTTTGGTCGGGTCCAGACTATTGTTACCGGTATCCGCTTCCCATACTACGGATGGCTTGAAAAGCCTTTCCAAAAATATGTTGGGAGGGACCGTGTCGCGTTTTGCGCCGATGCGGGCGAGGATATCCGCCGCCTGATTGTTTTCCCCAGCCACATGGTGAAATTCAAGTCCCTCGAACCGAGCTGACATTTTTAGGACGGCATTCGATAGGCCGCCATTTTCGGATCCTTGGCATCAAAATCTCCGTTTATTTGGGATATTGCGAGGTTTGTATCCCCACGCACCTCTAGGCGTTGAATGCCCATGGAGACTGCCATCCGAAGACCATGCAATAGAGCTTCGTATTCTGCTGCATTGTTGGAGTCTGTATACAATATTTGCAATATGTACCAAACGGTGTCTCCGGTTGGGGACGTCAGGACGACGCCAGCCCCTAGACCGACCAACATGTTAGAACTGTCGAAGTGCATGATCCAATTGGAGTATGCGCCGTACTCTTTAGGGAGTTCGGCCTCCGTCCATTCGGCGACGTAGTCGGCCAATACTTGCGATTTGATGGCTCGTCGAGGTTTGTATGTTATGTCGAATGGGAGGAGCTCAATGGTCCATTTGGCAATCCGGCCCGTAGCGTCGCGGTTGTTTATAATATCATTAAGTGGCACTTCCGAGGCTACTTTAATCGAACACTCTTGAAAGTAGTGTCGCAGTTTTCGCGATGCCATGAATATCACGTATGCTATCTTTTGGTAATGCGGGTGCCGTGATTTGCATGGAGTGAGGACAGTGGATACATAGTATACCGGCTTCTGAAGAGGGAATTTGTGTCCATCCTCTTCCCGTTCGACAACGAGCACCGCGCTTACAACTTGATGAGTTGACGCAATGTATAACATCATTGGTTCGCCGATGTTTGGTGTGGCCAAGATTGGGTTGGTTGCCAAAATGGCATTTATTTCTTCCAATCCGGCTGTGGCTGCGTCCGTCCACTCAAAGTGTTCGGTGCGCCGAAGGAGGCGATAGAGGGGTAAAGCCTTTTCTCCTAAGAGGGAGATAAAGCGGCTTAGAGCCGCCACGCATCCAGTTAACTTCTGGATTTGTTTGAGGTCTATTGGGGTAGCCAACTGTGACAACGCTCGGATTTTGGCCGAATTAGCTTCAATACCTCTACTGGAGACAATGAATCCCAGGAGCTTTCCGGCTGGTACACCGAAAACGCATTTTTCCGGATTGAGCTTGATGTCATATGTTCGGAGGTTGTCGAATGTGAGCCTCAAGTCATCTATCAAAGAGTCGACGTGTTTGGTTTTGACGACCACATCGTCTACATATGCCTCTACTGTTTTGCCAATTTGTTTCTCCAGGCATGTCTGAATCATGCGCTGGTATGTTACGCCGGCGTTTTTGAGCCCAAAAGGCATTGTGTTGAAACATAAGGGACCGCATGGTCTGATGAATGCCGTTGCGGCTTGGTCGGACTCCGCCATCTTAATTTGGTGGTAACCGGAGTATGCGTCGAGGAAACACAATGACTCGTGCCCTGCGGTAGCATCAATAATTTGATCGATGCGTGGGAGGGGGAAGGGATCCTTTGGTCAAGCTTTATTGAGGTCTTTGAAATCGACACAATGGCGCCAGGATTTGTCCTTCTTTGGTACCATCACCAGGTTTGCTAGCTAGTCCAGATGTTTTATTTCTCTGATGAATCCGGCCTCCAATAACTTGGCTAGTTCTTCTCCCATGGCATGTCTCTTAGGTTCAGAGAAACGCCGAAGAGCTTGCTTGACCGGCTTAAATCCCTTTAGGTTTTGAGGCTATGCTTGGCCAGCCTACGTGGGATTCCTGGCATGTCTGACGGATGCCAGGCGAATATGTCCTAGTTCTCGCGCAGGAACTCTCATAGTGCGGCGTCCACAGCGGGGTTTAACTGTGCCCCGATGGAGGCTGTTTTTGTAGGGTCCGTTGGGTGGACTTGGAATTTGACTATTTCATCCGCTGGTTTAAAAGAGGTGGACTTGGATCTCTTGTCGAGTATCACGTCGTCCCTGTCCACTTTGGAGCATAGCATAGTTAATTCCTCGGCCGAGAGGGCTTCGGATAATGCCTCGAGGGCCAAAGCGGCTGTTTTGTTTTCGGCACGGAGTGTTGTATCCGGATCACTGGCGAGAGTGATGATTCCTTTGGGCTCGGGCATTTTAAGCTTCATGTACCTGTAATGGGGTACGACTTGGAAGATCGTAAACGCCTCCCGTCCTAAAAGAGCGTGATAGCCACTACTGAATGGGGCCACTTGGAATGTAATTTCTTCGGACCTGTAATTGTCCGGCGTGCCGAATACAACATCTAGTGTGATTTTCCCAGCACAGCGTGCTTCCCGGCTGGGGATAATTCCTCTAAAGGTTGTACTACTTTGCTCGATGCGGTTCCAGTCTATTTCCATCTTTTGAAGAGTTTCCTCATAGATGAGGTTTAGTCCGCTGCCGCCGTCCATGAGTACTTAAGTGAGTCGAAAGCCGTCCACGATTGGACTGAGGACCAGTGCGGCTGGTGCTCGGGCTGTTCGGAATTTGGGTTCATCACTGGCATTGAAGGTAATAGCCGTGTCACTCCATGGACTTATTTCTGCTACGTGGAAGATTTCGGCCATGCTGCGGAGTGTTCGCTTGCGCCTATTATTTGACGCGAAGGTCTCGAACACTGTTAACACCGTATTGCTATCCAAGGGATGGTGCTCTGTGGTATTTGGGATAAGAAGATCCTCACCACTTTTGGCCACCTGCCGGAGTATCCAACATAATCTAAGGCTGTGCGTTGGTATTGTATCTGCTGTGCTATGAATTTTGCAAGGTCCGTTGAGCCATCCCTCAAGTACGGTTCCATGCCCTGTAGAGGGTTTTTTCTTTTTTGGTAGTTGACCCGGGTGTATTGTGATAATGCACCCTTTTATTTCGGACTGGGTTTGTATTCAGGGCCGGATTATCCCAAAAGTTTGTTTCGGTTTTCCAGGCACTTTCCATCGCACAGTACTTTCGTACTATGGACGCCAAATCAGCAAAGCGTGTTATCTCACGGTGATTTATGGCTTTAAGGATTCCCTTTGTCCGTGCAATTACTACAGAAAAATGATATTGCGTCTTCCTCGCGACAGTCCTTAACCTTGTTCATTGCAAGGAGGAATCTGGCCCAATAGTGATGTATTGTTTCCTGGGGCTCTTGCCTGATGTGGGAAAGATCGCTTATGTTTGGGTGGGTGGGTGGAATTTAATCCGATCCCACTCCCGATCTGAGATCCAGGGGCCGAGGAGTTTCCAATTTTGGAAGTTCCGGTTCCGGGGTGTTACCCGATAATCCTGGTCCGCTGCCTGACTCAAGGTTCAGGGATTGGATGTTTTCCTCCCGCGAACGGGCGTCCGGCTCGGAGAGCTCGGGAATCCGGACATAATTGGTCCTCAAGATAGAGGAAAGGCCGCCGCGTTGTTCCTCCACCACTGCAATATGATGGGTGATCGGTGGAGAGTTAATCTCCCTTCAGTCGGGTTTAAGCCCAATCCGATCATAGTCTGTAGCGACTCCCAAGGCGGCGATGCGATCCAAGAGCTCGTTTAAGGAGGTAAGCTCCATTGGATCCATTTGTTCGGCGAGTGCCGATTTGACGTGGAGACTATTTTTGATGACCCGAGAAGTCATCGTCGGCGCGGCGGCCGAACAGGCGGTCATGATGAACCCGCCTAGCCGGAGAGTTTGGCCGACAACCAAAGCTCCCCCAACAGAAGTACCATCTTTAAAGACGAGACGAGACATCCTTCCTTCTGGCAACGGCACAGAGGAACTCTCAATGAAAGCACTAATGTCGGTGTCAAAACCGGCGGATCTCGGGTAGGGGGTCCCGAACTGTGCGTCTAAGGCGGATGGTAACAGGAGCCAGGGGACACAATGTTTTACCCAGGTTTGGGCCCTCTTGATGGAGGTAAAACCCTACGTCCTGCTTGATTAATATTGATGATATGGGTAGTACAAGAGTAGATCTACCACGAGATCAGAGAGGCTAAACCCTAGAAGCTAGCCTATGGTATGATTGTATGTTGTCCTACTGACTAAAGCCCTCCGGTTTATATAGACACCGGAGAGGTTAGGGTTACACAAGGTCAGTTACAAAGGAGGAGATACACATATCTGTATTGCCTAGCTTGCCTTCCACGCCAAGTAGAGTCCCATCCGGACACGAGACGAAGTCTTCAATCCTGTATCTTCATAGTCTAACAGTCCGGCCAATGGATATAGTCCGGCTGTCCGGAGACCCCCTAATCCAGGACTCCCTCACTCCCTCTTGGGGATGTGTGTAGCATATATCATGTTCACCGTTTTGACCTGAGGGGGAAACTTCTTCTGTCCCCTTGTGTTTGGCTGCAGGGGCTCCTCGTCATCGTCCTCGCTCTGTGATTCCTTTTCCTTATTCTCGGCATTTAACTTGCCGGCTTGCTTAAAAACCCAGCAATCTCTGTTGGTATGGTTGGCTGGTTTGTCTGGGGTGCCATGGATTTGGCACGGACGGTCGAGTATGCGGTCCAGGCTGGATGGTCCCTGATTGTTTCTCTTGTATGGTTTCTTCCACTGGCTGGACTTGGAGCCGTTGAATCCGTCATTGACTGTAGTGTCGTCGGTATTATTACCATTGCTTTGGCGTTTGTGTCTGTTACGTCAGAGCTTGCCGTTGCTGTTTTTGGCCTCAGAGGGGCCTGCGTCACTAGCCATATTTTTACTACGAGCCAGCCAGCTATCCTCACCCGCACAAAAGCGGGTCTTAAGTGTCGTGAGGGCTGCCATGGATTTCGTCTTTTCTTGGCCGAGGTGGCGGGCGAGCCATTCGTCGCGGATGCTATGTTTAAAGGCCGCTAGAGCTTCGGCATCCGGACAGTCGACGATCTAGTTCTTTTTGGTTAGGAACCTAGTCCAAAATTTCCTGGCTGACTCTCCAGGTTGTTGGACTATGTGGCTTAAGTCATCAACGTCTGGTGGCCGGACATATGTACCTTGGAAGTTGTCAAGGAAGGCTTCTTCCAAGTCCTCCCAGCTGCCGATAGAGTTTTCAGGCAGGCTGTTTAACGAGTGCCGAGCTGGCCCTTTGAGCTTTAGTGGGAGGTATTTGATAGCGTGGAGGTCATCTCCGCGGGCCATGTGGATATGGAGAATAAAATCCCCGATCCATACCGCGGGGTCGGTTGTTCCGTCTTATGATTCAATGTTAACGGGTTTGAACCCTTCGGGGAATTCGTGATCCATTACTTCATCGGTGAATCAAAGAGGGTGTGCGGCACCTCTATATCGGGCCACGTCGCGACGTAGCTCCGATGGAGTCCGTCTGCGGTTGTCGGCTCGGGTGTGACTAGGTTTGTCATGTCCGAATAGGTAGCCATCATCAAGTGTCGGGGAATGTGTAACGCCCCGGATGTAATTTGCCATATTTGTACTCTGACTCTTGCCATTTCCGGCTTTAAGTTAGGATATTCATGGTTTGGTTCTTGCCTTTGTTTTGCATTTTGTTCATGTCATGCATTTCATATCATGTCATCATGTACATCTCACTTGCATACGTGTTCGTCTCATGCATCCGAGCTTTTCCCCATTGTCCGTTTTACAATCCGACACTCCCACGTCCTCCGGCGCCCCCTTTTGTCTCTTTTCGTGAGCAGGTGTTAAACTTTCTCGGAATGGATCGAGATTTGCCAAGTGGCCTTGGTACACCACCGGTAGACCGTCTATCAAGTTTCGTGCCATTTGGAGTCCGTTTGACACTCCAACGGTTAACTGGGGAACCATAAAGGCCTCGTGTGTGTTGCAGCCCAACACCCCTCCAAAACGGCCCAATAACGCATCCAAACCTATCCCATGTCCTCCGTCGTCGGACCACGATCATGTGGCCGAAAACTACACCTCATTTGGACACTCCCACCTCCTTCTAGGTATAAATATGTGCACCCCCTCCAAAAATTCGGGCGAAACCCTAGTCTTCCCTTTCCTCCGCGCGCCGGACATGTCCGCCCGGCGCCGGACACGTCCATGGCACCGCCCGGCGAATCCCGTGCCGCCAAGTGTCGCGTCGCCACTCCCCCACGTCACCAGCCCGCGAGCCCAGATCCGGCCCCCGTGGGCTCGCTCCTCCGCGCCGCCCGCGCCCGCCAGTCGCCGCCGCCTGGATCCCGCGCGCCGCCCGCCACCTCGCCGGCGCCGCCCTTCGCCGCCACGTCCTCCGCCACCCGGCCGCGCGCTCTGCCCCGCCACGCCAGCTCCGGTGACCGGCGCCGCCCCTACTGCACCTCCTCAAGTCCAACTCCGGTGCCCCCTCCTTCTCCGGCGAGGAAGTCGGGCGAGCCCGACCACCGCGACCTCCTTCTCCGGCGACCTCCCTGACGAACCTCGAAAAATGTGCAGTCAATCCTAGATCTGTTCACCGAGGTCGATATTCCACTAAGTCATTTTTCTAATATATTTTTAGCCCTGTTCAACATGCCATAACTCCTCATCCGTAGATCCGTTTTGCGTGCATGATATATCAAAATGTTCATCAGGATGTGCTATTCATTTTGTTCCATTGTGCCATGCTTGTTTGAGTCCATCTTGATGCCCAAATCATTGATGCAAGAGTGCTATAAAATGTTTAGGTCCTGATTCTTAGCAGAGTATGAGCATTTGTCATTTTTGCTACAATTGTTGTGTGTTGCATATGGGCATGAGCTCTACATGTATTTTGATCTATGCCATGCCATCTTTACAGGGGTGTACGCCATGTATTTTTGTGATCAATGTGGTGAATAGCACAAGCATGCAAACTAGCTCTCGTGATATTGCTAATTTCAGAGACTTAGAATTTCACCAAGTCCTTGCTTTGTTGTTATTTTTATGCCATGTATTCATGTTGCTACAGTGAGATCCATGCTTGTTTTGAGTATCTTCAGTAAGGATAATTTTGACATATGGTTATGCTCTATCCATCCATGCCCCTGTTTGCATTTATGGAGTACCCTAGCATGACTTAATCTTGCTCTACTTTTGCTATAAAATGTTCCTTGCAGATTGTTTACGTGTTAATCAATTTTGCCATGGTTGTTGTAGTTGATCCATGCATGCTATGAACTTGTTCTTGCTTTGGTTAGCTTCATGATCATGTCTTCTTGCTGTAGGTTTGCTTCTCTTGTCATGCAATGCTTTGTGATAAGTGAATAGAGCTCGCAAAGATGCCTTCATAACTCTGATTTTGCCATGCTCAGTTTTCTGCTAACTCTGAATATGTTAACGAAACTTGCTATGTTTACATGGGTGCCATCAGATCTTCTGATCCTTTTTGGCTCATGGTCAGTAAGGTACTTTTGTTCTATGCTTTGAGTAGATTCATTCCATGCCTTTTTTTGCTATGATATGTTCCTGTAGCATGTTGTTTTCTTGCTCTAAACATTGCTTTTTGATGTTAATTTCTGGCATTTTAGTAATTTCCAAGTCTGTGAAGCTGATATCTTTTGCACTTTTGCCATGCTTCTTTGAACCTGTTCTTGTGTGATTTAGTCGTAGCTCAGTGTTCATCTTTTGTCAAGCATCTTGAGTAAATCACTGCCATATACTTTGTTGCTATGTTGGAGTGCAGTAGTGTAGTTTCTTGTTGCATTCTAGATGGCATCGTGCTGTTAATCGCAGATTGTGCTATTCTTGTTTTGCTTGCCATTTGCAAACCGTGCATCCGATTCTGGTGATCTTTATATTTATTTTTACCAAAATCAACTCACCTTTCCAGCGGCGCACTTGGTTTGCCAAGTTGATAACTGGTTTAATCTTTCCCTTCCGAAGCACGCATATGCATTGCATATCACATCCCGAATATCATGCCATGTTTTGCATCATGTTGCTTACGCATTGCACCGTGATTTATTATTGGTATTTTTCTTGTGTGCTTGTCTTGGGTAGAGCCGGGAGACAAGTACATGATCGGGGAACCCGTTGAGTACGCTTACGAGGATCAAGTTTTCGTCAACTCGGAGAACTTTGCAAGCAAGATGACCATACCCTCGAAATCACTTCTATCTTTGCTTGCTAGTTGCTCGCTCTATTGCTATGCCGCGATACCTACCAATTGCTATATCATGCCTCCCATATTGCCATGTCAAGCCCCTAACCCACCTTTTCCTAGCAAACCATTGTTTGGCTATGTTACCGCTTTGCTCAGCCCCTCTATAGCGTTGCTAGTTGCAGGTGAAGATGAAGTGTGTTCCTTGTTGGAACATGGTTATTGTTGGGATATCATTATTATATCTTGTTTACTTTAATGCACCTATATACTTGGTAAAGGGTGGAAGGCTCGGCCTTATGCCTGGTGTTTTGTTCCACTCTTGCCGCCCTAGTTTCCGTCATACCGGTGTTCTGTTCCTTGATTTTGTGTTCCTTACGCGGTTGGGTGTTATGGGAACCCCTTGACAGTTCGCCTTAAATAAAACTCCTCCAGCAAGGCCCAACCTTGGTTTTACCATTTTCCACCTAAGCCTTTTTCCCTTGGGTTCCGTGGACTCAAGGGTCATCTTTATTTTAAACCCCTGGGCCAGTGCTCCTCTGTGTGTTGGTCCAAATTAGAGCCCCTTGCAGCGCCACCTTGGGGAAACTTGAGGGTTGGTTTTAGTTGTACGGATTGTGTCGGGGATATACCCCGCGGTGTTAACCGGCCGGAAGTATAACCCGGCCGGACTAGGCGTTTCATTGGTAAACCACCGGGCGATTGGTGACTTACATGTCTGGCGGTTCACTGATGACGATTCACGAGCCTGAAGACTCATTGGTGACCCGGCGCATGTTCCAGATGGCTAAGATAGACGGTAAACCGGCTGGTGTTAAACCGGCAGACGATGTTAAACCGGAAGACAATATTTGTAAACCGGTTGACCAATGTTAAACCGGCGCACGTTAAGAAGCCCAGGAAGGGAAGTCAAAATAGTTTAAGTTAAAGTCCGAGTTGGACTCCATATGTAACCCGCCCCTCCAACATATATAAGGAGAGGCAGGGCTCCCCAAAAGGGGACAAGATTCACAAGTTCCACAAGTTGGACAAGTTAGGTTTAGACAATAGCTCTCGAGATGGAGCACTCTTGTAACCGTGATCACCATCATCAATATCAATGAAGCAGGATGTAGGCTTTTACCTCCACCGTGAGGGGCCGAACCTGGGTAAAACATCGCATCTCTCGTCCCGCTCAACCCCTCTCAAGCTACCACATAAATGCGTTGGCCTCGCGACTAAGTCCTGACACTAAGGACATCTGCCGTGACAATTCCACGACAGTTGGCGCCCACTGTGGGGCTCGCGCTTGGTGGTGTTGAGTTCTTGGAGGGATCTTTCCCCGGGATCGAGAAGTTTGCAATTTTCCATGACTATCCCATGTCTCGAGAAATTTCATGGGATTCGATCCGGGTGAGTTATGGTTTTGCAAGATTGGCCGGGTCAAGGCTAACTCGCGGATTGCCGGGTCAGAGCTGCCCGCACGTCACTGGATCGAGATCAACTGCTACTGCTACCGCTGTTGACGTGGATTGCCTCCGCAGCATCTTGCCTCACTGACCACCGGCCTCCACAGTGGCTGCTTCTCCTGCGGCCTCCATGAATCGCTGCAACGGCCTCGTCGAACCAGACGTCAGTATACAGTCAAACTAATGAAGAAAAGGGAAAAGGGGTCTACAACCCGGAGGAAAATACAACCGCAATTTGGATTCGCCGCCCAGGGATTTCATCTAGCTCGTTCCGCGAGTGGTTCGGCCGGCCTGTCAACCCGCCATCAAAATCGCCCCGGTCTTGGTCACATCAGCCCTGCATCTGCTGATTGGGCCTCTACCACGACTTCCGCCCGCCGTTGACCTGCGATGGCCTCGGTCGCCTTGACTATCAAACCGCCTCACTGTTGCGAGTTTGTCCGCGGAGAGCCACAGCTGTCGATTTGTCTCGCGGCAGCCGTCAAACCACCCTGCGAATTTTAGCCTCGGTGAACTGTCCTACTTCTGCTGGATTCCTCGTCCATGTACCGGCCGTTTCCTGTATTCGGTCGAGTCACACCAAACCAAAGCTGGGAGGGAAACACGGACGAGAATCAGTCAACCGGCCACGTCAGCTGAAGCCAAATCGGTCTTCTCTTCTTGTCAAAATTCTGATTGGTGCATGTGTACAAGGAAAAATACTAGTAGAAGGAAAGATTGACTACGTGAAATCTCATCCGTAGTTATCAAAGAAAGGAATACATCAAGGGAGATAACAACAAGTAGGACTCGGTCTCGGTCTCCGCTTCAGGTCTTCACTTTCGAGCTGCCTGTCGTCGAACCGGCACCGGGTCTCCGCTTCTGCTCGTCCGACGCCTCTGAGCCGCTGAAGTGGCCACATCAGCTGTAGGATTGGTTCCGTGTCTGAAACGTTCTCCTTGTGGATCGCCGAGCCGTACAAGCTGGAGCTACTGCATGCCACTACCGCTGCTGCCTGTTTTCTATGACTGCAAGCCATCATCTCTCCGGTGTCTGTAGCCACGCCGAGGCCGTGACCCGCCGGACCCGTGAGCCGCCATCGCTCACCTCATCCTGAGCTTCTTCGCGCCATGAGCCGCTGGCCAGCCTCCGCTTCAACAAACAGCAGCGTTGAGTCACTTCAGACTGCGCCTGCGCCAACCCGTCGCCAGCTCGGCCGTGCCTCTCCGACCCGTCGCCGGTTCGGCCGCGCCTCGCCTCCTCTAGGTCGCCATCAACGACCCGCGGTCGCGCCACTCCAACCCGTCGCCGGTTCGCACGCGCCGCTCCAATCCGCTGGCTTCAGCCGCGCCACCAACCAGCTGGTCTGCGAGTCACTACGTCCGCAGTCCTGTTAAACCGTCGTCTGGGTTTGCCTCTGGATCAACTGCCCGCAAGCGGTGTGACCGGTCACCAGTCTCCACCTCCACTGCCTCGCCCCGCCATTCAACACCGTTCGAGGGCCGCCGCTGGCTCGTTCCCCTGATTCAAACCGCCGCCGGCTCATCCCTCCACTTCACCACGCTGTGGGCTGCCGCCGCACGTCGACCTGCCATGGCCCTGCCGGTGAGTCGCTGCAAACCGCCGAGTTGCTGTTGCCGCCTCCGCTACTCGGCCCGGTACAGCTTCCATCAAAACCGCCGGGCGCTGACCCGTTGCTCGCCCTGCTTCGTTAATCCGCAGCGTCCGTGCTCAAACCCGGCGGTGTTACGCGCGCATTGCCCGGGTCCCGTCTCCACCGAGTTATTGTGCGTTGAGCCTGACGAGCTGCTCGCGGCGCCGCGTCCCTGTCTGGGTTCGTCTCTGACCCGTGACTCGCCTGAGCTGCCGACCTGCATCCATCGCTTCCAGGGGGCCCCGCGTCCTTCAACAGCTCTGCCTCTGAGTGCCTGCGCCACCACAACTTCGACAAACCGGCCGTGGCTGGGCCGCCCGTGGCGGCGCGCTTCACCGGGTGAGCCGCCATCAGGGAGCCACAGGGCGCTTCCACCACTGAGCGCATGTGCCACTGTTGCCGGCCCCGCTTCACCCCACGGCTGCTTCCTCCATCGCACGAGCCTTGCTGACCCGCCTCCTCCTCCTTCGCTGTATCACCATCGGTGACTCGCCAACCATGACCCGGAGGTGGATACAAGCATGACTCAAGACTATTTGGGCATGGATTTCTACAAGTTGGCCATGATCCAGAAAATGGGGTTGGGCGTGGGCGCGCCTCGGGGGTGCCTCTCTGTTGCTGCGCCCGGCTTGAACCGCCCCGTCTCCGGCCGGGTTATGCTGCCCCGTCTTCGGCCGGGCTTCCTATGGTTTCCCCTGATGTCAAACCGCTGTGGTCACTCACAAACCGTCGTTTTCATCGCGGCCTACATCGATGGCCTGTTAGCTCCGCTGCTGAGACTGTCATCGCTGCTGCCGTGCTACCTCTGCCTCAGCCCGTTTCTGCTGGTCACCGAAGATCAGGTCCTAAGGTTGCAAGTGAAGACTAAAGGGGAAGATTCCTCTTGGTGATCTGGTGCAAATCAACCAAAGATGAGCATACAATGTTAAAAGTAATGGTGGGGAGTTAAGGCTGGAACTGCCTTGATGGATTAAGGAGGACTTTCAAATTATCCAAGGACGTTATATACGGATCATCGTTCATCTGAATATATCAGGTGATATCTCTCTAAACTTATTTTACTAGCACATATTGTTTCTATCAAAAGAACAAATTACTTTGATTTGTATTTTTATACACAGGACCATTATTCATTACAAATATGGTTTATACCATGGATATGGAACATGGGCTAATAATATTCCGCCCGGCGATAGTCCGTGACATATTACATGTTGAATGGACGTGCACAAGTCGCCGCCCTTGCGGCCCGGTCTACATCGACTTGCCGGGATTGCGTTTGATCGATGTTCAATGGACGTGCACAAAGTCGCCGCCCTTGCGGCCCGGTCTACATCGACTTGCCAGGATCTTGTTTGATCAATGTTCAATGGACGTGCACAAGGCCGCCGCCTCTGCGGACCTGGTCTACATCAACACGCCGGGCCGCACTTGTCTGCATGAGCTATTTATAGAGTATGAGCAAGTCACTCCTTGGGTAGACCGGTTTTTCTTCCAATACATTGGAGGCAAGTTATCATTCAGCCGCCGTCTGCGTTGGATGGATGAATGGACATGCGCACAAATCACTGCCACTACAGTTTGGTCAACTTCAAACAGCCAGTTGGAAGGAACCATTGGCCGAGTTGCTGACACGGCTCATATGGGATCATTTATAACCCGCCGCAGTCACCTCAGCCTTCTGTGGATTTACATCGCGTTATCAACACCAATGATATATACCTTCTGCTATGATCAAAGTACGGAGAATCTCAAGACAACTCCTTGAGTCATCTTAAGACTCGGGGGCTATGATGATATGACGCAGTAAGTCTTGCTAGTTTCAGCAAATTCAAGTGCCCCAGGATGTTGAAGGAAAACCCGTCCCGGAGGCTACTGTTATATTGATAAAAAATTAAAGGCCGTCAGAAATATTCCGGCTCACAATGATGCTTCCGGTTTATAGTCCGGCTTAAGGGGAATCCCGTCTCCCACACAGCGCTGAAGCCTTTAGTATCTGGTTCAAATCTGGTTTAAGAGGAAACTATCTCTTGCAAAGCTCTGAAGCTCTCAAATCCGGTTTAAAAATGTCCGGTTCAAAAAGGAATTAACTTCTCGCAAGTTCGAGTTTAAGGGCCGTCAGAAAATTTCCGGCTGAAAATGAAGATTCTGGTTTAAAATCCGGTTCAAGGGAAAGATATCTCCCACAAAGCTTTGAAGCTCCCAATATCCGGTTCAAAATCCTGGTTCAAGAAAGATTTTATCTCTTGCAAAAAGTTAAAGGGTGCCAAAGAGGACCTGCTGCCATGATGCGTGGTTCAAACATGGGTATCATGCCTTATTGGCTTATCATATTATTGATCACTTGGGGGCTTGGTCGTATCCGAACCATAGCTACACCTCTTGATCGGCGCAATGCCACAATAACACTTGGGGGCTTGGTCGTGTCCGAACCATAGCAACGCCATTTGGTAGGCGAAAAGCCACAACGTCACTTGGGGACTTGGTCATGTCTGAACCATAGTCACGCCTCTTGATCGGCCTAGTTCCACAGCATCACTTGGGGGCTTTGGTCGAACCCGAACCATCGCTACACCTCTTGATCGGCGAAATGCCAATGCATCATTTGGGGACCTGGCTGACTCGTACCATAGCTACGCCTGTTGGGGGCTTGGTCGTGTCCGACCATGGTAATGCCACTTGATCAGCTATAAGCCTCATTTTCAAATGATTTTATCTTTGCCTTTTCTTGAATTCTGTTCTTTTCTGCTAAAGACCTTTTACTTCTATTGCGTTTTTAAACCGACATTGTTAATCCGGTTCGACGGTCAATTACAAATTGGCGGAACACGGTCAAATTTTAATCCGGAGACTATCTGCCCGGTTTGATTTTATGTTACCATCTTATTATGGAGTAAACCGGTGTTCATTAACCCGGCTTGACTTTCAACTACAAGTTGTCAGTACATGACTAATTATAATCCGGCGATTATTAACCCGGTCTGGTTTTGACTATAAGTCGCCAGTATATATTTGGATTGCGCCATTGGAATCATGCGCTCATAAATCTTTGGATTATATTATTCAAATAGCCAACATGGATGGATTTTTATTATGGTTATTAATATTATGATTGAGGTTTTCAAAGTCGCTTTAGCGCAATGGATATGAATATGATTTATTATGCAATGGAAGGAATAAGTCCCAAGTTGCTGCAGGCTTACGACCCGGCACTTGGGGGCTGCATTATTCAAAGTTGAGATTATATCAAATATGCAAGTATCATGTTGCTGCGAGCATGCACCATGACACTTGGGGGCTAATGCAAAGTCATTTTTTGCTCATCTTATTGAAGACCT
The DNA here is from genome assembly GCF_003073215.2 of Triticum urartu. Taxonomy (NCBI): domain Eukaryota; kingdom Viridiplantae; phylum Streptophyta; class Magnoliopsida; order Poales; family Poaceae; genus Triticum; species Triticum urartu. The sequence goes on along the minus strand of NC_053026.1, from coordinate 366,810,025 downwards.
GACTCATCATATCATAATGAGCCGGCCCTTGGGGGCTACATATTGCTGCTCAAGTTTACATGATCATATTTACAAAGTCCCTGCTCATTATTGCATACTGACCCGGCCCTTGGGGGCTATACTAGTTGAAGTTTTTTTTATAAGAATAAGGCAATTTCAAGTCCCAGGTTGCTGCAAGCATGACAACCCGGCACTTGGGGGCTACATATGTAGAATACTCAATCCTAACTATGATTGAGATGAACAAACCGGATTTCTTCAAGGTTGAGACACTTATTGGAGCAAGTCTTAAGTTATCACTATTTTCCTCTTAAGACTTGGGGGCTACAGGTATTATACATATAAAGGAGGAATATCTTCATTTTATCAGTTTTGACCCGGTGTCGACAACAATTATGACCCGGTGCCATCAATATTTATAAACCGGCCATTTTGGTTATATTAAACCGACAAGTTTTACATCTTCAAACCGGCTGAATATCAGATAAGTATTTCAAGACCCATATTTCTTAAACCGGCGTTTTGGGAGCTGAGTCAAAGGAGTTATTCTTCACAATATTTCTCTGTGACAAACCAATGTCAGCAAATCGATTATGAAGCTGGTCTGTTGACCCGGATTTCCCAGAAGGAGGAAATAATAAGGACTTAAGAGTGATCAGGTACCGGTTTACAAGAATTCTTAATCTGGAGCATAACCTGTCAAATTTGTTCTTGTGTTTATTTTGCAGCATAAGTTTACCATGGATAAATCCAAGCTAAACTTGGGGGCTAATGTCGGGGATATACCCTGCGGTGTTAACCGGCCGGAAGTATAACCCGGCCGGACTAGGCGTTTTATTGGTAAACCGTCGGGCGATTGGTGACTTACGTGTCTGGCGGTTCATTGACGATGATTCACGAGCCTGAAGACTCATTGGTGACCCGGCGCATGTTCCAGATGGCTAAGATAGATGGTAAACCGGCTGGTGTTAAACCGGCAGACGATGTTAAACCGGAAGACAATATTTGTAAACCGGTTGACCAATGTTAAACTGGCACACGTTAAGAAGCCCAGGAAGGGAAGTCAAAATAGTTTAAGTTAAAGTCCGAGTTGGAATCCATATGTAACCCGCCCCTCCAACATATACAAGGAGAGGCTGGGCTCCCCAAAAGGGGACAAGATTCACAAGTTCCACAAGTTGGACAAGTTAGGTTTAGACAATAGCTCTCGAGATGGAGCACTCTTGTAACCGTGATCATCATCATCAATATCAATGAAGCAGGATGTAGGCTTTTACCTCCACCGTGAGGGGCCGAACCTGGGTAAAACATCGCGTCTCTCGTCCCGCTCAACCCCTCTCAAGCTACCACATAAATGCGTTGGCCTCGCACTAAGTCCTGACACTAAGGATATCTGCCGTGACAATTCAACGACAGATTACTTATCCGGTGTGCCCTAAGAACAAGATATGTGCCGCTCCTATCGGGATTTGTCGGCATATTCGGGTGGCTTTGCTAGTCTTGTTTTACCATTGTCTAAATGTCTTGTAACTAGGATTTCGAGTCTGATCGGGTCTTCCTCGGAGAAGGAATATCATTCGTTGACCGTGAGAGCTTGTGATGGGCTAAGTTGGGACACCCCTATAGGGTTTTGAACTTTCGAAAGTCGTGCCTGCGGTTATGGGCAGATGGGAATTTGTTAATATCCGGTTGTAGATAACTTGAAACTTAACTTAATAAAAATGAATCAACTGCGTGTGTAGCCGTGATGGTCTCTTTTCGGCGGAGTCCGGGAAGAGAACACGGTCTCGTGTTATGCTTGAACGTAAGTAGTGTCAGGATCACTTCTTGATCATTTTTTAGCTTCTCGACCGTGCTTTGCTTCTCTTATCACTCTCTTTTGTGTAAGTTAGCCACCATATATGCTAGTGCTTGTTGCAGCTCCACCTCACTACCCCTTTCCTACCTTTAAGCTTAAATAGTCTTGATCGCGAGGGTGTGAGATTGCTGAGTCCCCGTGACTCACAGATACTTACAAATAGATGCAGGTGCCGATGATGCCAGTGCAGGGGACGCTACCGAACTCAAGTGGGAGTTCGACGAGGATTCAGGTCCTTACTATGTGTCCTTTCTGGATGATCAGTAGAGGAGCCCACTTGGGGCGATCGGGGATCTAGCATTTGGGGTTGTCTTTATTTATGTTGGTTCCGTAGCCAGACCTTAATTGTATTCTGGATGATGTATGCTATATTTATGTATTGTGTGAAGTGGCGATTGTAAGCCAACTCTTTATCCCTTTCTTTTTTAGTACATGGGATGTGTAAAGATTACCCCTCTTGTGACATGCCTACCATGCGGTTATGCCTCTAAGTCGTGCTCCGACACGTGGGAGATATAGCCACATCGTGGGTGTTACAAGTTGGTAATCAGAGCCTTCCCCGACTTAGGAGCCCCCTGCTTGATCGAATCGCTGATGTTGTTGAGTCAAGAAAAAAATGATTTGAGTCTTATAGGATTATATATATCGGAGAGTAGGATTCTTTTTACTGCTCAGTCCCCTTCGTCGCTCTGGTGAGGACTCCTGACGTAGAATTTTGACTCTTCTCTCCTCAAATTTCACGAAAAAAATTAGGATCACGCGGGTATCTTGGAATTGTTCTGATGGTTTTGTGACGAGAACATTGTTCTTGGTGCCTCCTGACATTTAGGGGTTGTGGCAGTGTCCCGGGGAGTTGAGCTCCGAGGTGTTGTCGTCACAATTTTATCATTGCAGTTCTAGAATACCTGAGTTCGCCGACATCGAAAATCTCATTTATGCAGTTGTTGGTGAGATAACCTCGACGCCACCCAGTACTAGGGCAGGAGTTCGGGAGTATTGCCATAACTCGTATAACGGATGCTTTTCGAAGGTTGAGGTAAATGATTTCGGAAGGTTTCTTGGTTATGTGTTGAAGGATGGATACAGCTAGATGTAGGATTTGCTAGTTTTGGGTGAGATATGATGCTTCCCATGTATCCCCAACACCTGATTGCATAACCAGAAAGTTTTGGGAGTTTCATAGGTGGGAATTCAAGTAGCTCTAGTACTTCTTCCCACAGATACTTGGTTTGTGATTGGGTAATCCGTACCAATTATTTGTTCATATCCGTACCTTGTTGCTTTATTCTTCTATCTTTATCTAAGTGGCTTCTCAACTTATGGATGTGTGATGATTTACTTTGGAATTCATTCATTCATTCTTGTTCGAATGTTAAGGCTATATGTTGCAATTTCGATCCATTGATTCAGCTTGAATATATGTCTTTCAAGATGCTAACGGATGTCAACCTCTTCAGGATGGCTCCTCCAACGCGTCAGAATCCGGAACCTCCGCCACCACCTCCACCTCCGGAGGCATGGCAAGCTGTCGTGGCCGACACCAACGCCAACACTCAGATGATTTTGCAACTCTTGCAAGAGCGAAACCAAGGAAATCAAGGCCAAGGCAATAATCAAGCTCAGTCTGCTACCCTCAATCAGTTCCTCGCAAACCAGCCGAAGTCCTTCAGTAACTGTGTCAAGGCCACAGACGCCGACGACTGGCTCATGGATATCTGCAAACATTTTGAGTGTAGTAATGTCAGGCATGAGGACTTTGTCAAGTTTGCTTCGTTCCAACTCAAAGACCAAGCTGTTGAGTGGTATCAACAATACAAAGATTCCAAAGGAGGTCGTGTGATTACCTGGAATGATTTCTGCCGAGACTTCAAAGCTCACCACATTCCACAAAGTGTTGCTCAGAGTAAGCGCGAGGAGTTCCGCAATCTCAAGCAAGGCAGCATGTCTGTTTACCAATACAACATCCTATTTCAGAGGCTCGCTCGCTTCGCCAAACAAGACGTCCCTGATGAGAAGAGCATGATTTATCAATTCAGAGGTGGCCTCAGAGAAGATCTGCAACTAGCTCTTGTGCTTTTTGAGCCGACCAAGTATGATGAATTCTACAACATGGCACTAAAGCAAGAAGCCGCTTAGCTCAAGTGCGATGCATCTAAGAAGAGAGTCAGGGATGCAACTCAATCATCTTCTTCATCTCAAGTGGCAGCTAAGCAGCAGAAGTTCTGGTTGCCTCCTCCTCCTCCGTTCCGTCAGCCTTATCAGTAGAAGAGTAAAGGTGGCAATGGATCTTCCCACCCACCAAACCCAGGCTATCAGAACAAAGCTCCGTATCATGCTCCAAGGTCAAGTGCTCCTTATCACCGTCCGCTCTTAGAGGTTACCTGCAACAAGTGCCAGCAGAAAGGGCACTATGCAAACAAATGCTTCAACCAAAGGCATTTTCTGTCTCCTCCTCCTGTGAGATCTGCCAGCAATGCAGTGGTCAAGCATAATCCCAAGTATGCAAAGGTCAACATGATGAATGCAGCTCAGGCAGAGGACTCTTCAGAAGTGATCATGGGTAACCTTCATGTTAATGATATTCCTGCAAAAGTCCTTTTTGATATTGGTGCATCGCATTCTTTCATTTCAAGACCTTTTGTGGCTATGCATGATTTGGTTACTCAAGTTTTGCCGAGACCTTTGTCTATTGTTTCTCTGGCCCGACAAATGACTTCTCGAGTATTCGTTCCGGATTTCGTTATCAAGATGGGCGACTATAAGTTTCTGTCCTCTCCAATTGTTCTTGGTGACTCGGATATTGATCTAATTCTCGGCATGGACTGGCTTTCTAAGCACAAGGCTTAGCTTGATTGTGCTGCCAGGCAGATTCAATTGACACACTCATCTGAGGATGTGATCATCTATGCCGCTCGTGATGAAACCATTCGACTGTTTTCTCTCAATGAGAAGGGCGAGTTGAATGCTTTCCATAAGAGCTTCCAGGAATGCCTCCTCACTGGCCAGTTCAATTCGTCATCGATCTTGAGCCTGGCACGGAACCTGTTTGCAAACGTCCTTACAAGCTTGGACCAGAAGAGTTGAAGGAGATGAAGAAACAACTCGATGTACAAGAGCGTATGGGTCTGATCTGACCGAGTTCTTCTCCATGGGGTTGTGGTGTTCTTTTCGTCAAGAAGATGGATGGCACGGACCGACTCTGTGTCGACTACCGTTCATTGAACAAGAAGACAATAAAGAACAAGTATCCACTTCCCAACATCAATGAGCTTTTCAAGCAACTTAAAGGTGCTCAAGTTTTCTCCAAGCTTGATTTCCGTATGGGTTATCATCAGATTCGCATTCGTGAACAAGAGATCCCCAAGACAACATTCAGAACAAGCTATGGTTCTTATGAATACATTGTCATGTCTTTCGGCCTTGTCAATGCTCCTCCAATGTTCTCTCACATGATGAACTTCATCTTCAACCCTTACACAAATGATTTTGTCTTGGTGTATCTCGATGACATCTTGGTCTTTTCCAAGAATAAGGAGGATCATGCCAAGCATTTGAGATTGGTACTCGACAAACTCAGAGAACATCAATTCTATGCGAAGTTTTCAAAATGTGAGTTTTGGCTCGATGAGGTTCTCTACCTTGTCCATATCATCTCCGCCAAGGGCATAGCTGTTAATCCTGAGAAGGTGTCTGCAATTGTGAATTGGGAACCACCTTAGAATGTGAAGCAGCTCTGTAGTTTCCTTGGGCTTGCAAGCTATTGTCGAAGATTCGTGGAGAATTTATCTAAGATCATGAAGCCTCTTTCCAACCTCCTCCAGAAGGATGTGAAGTATGTTTGGACGCCTGACTGTGACATCGCTTTCAACACCCTGAAACAGAAGTTAGTCACAGCTCCAGTTCTGACTCCTCCTAATGAATCCAAACCATTCGAAGTTTTCTGTGAGGCTTCCCTGCAAGGTCTCGGTGCTGTGTTAATGCAAGATAAGAAAGTTGTGGCCTATACCTCTTGTCATTTGAAACCCAATGAAAAGAACTACCCCACTCATGACCTCGAGTTGGCGGCAGTTGTCCATGCTCTTTTAACATGGAGACATCTCTTGTTGGGAAGGAAAGTGGACATCTTCACTGATCATAAGAGCCTCAAGTACATATTCACTCAGCCCAACCTCAACCTCGGGCAAACTCGTTGGGTCGAGATGATTCAAGAGTATAATCTGAGTATTGAATATACTCCAGGCAAGGCCAATGTCATTGCGGATGCTTTGAGCAGGAAGTCTTACTGCAACAGCCTTATTCTCAAGCCCTTCCAACCGGACCTTTGTGAAGCTTTCCGCAAATTGAAACTCCAAGTTGTTCCTCAAGGTTTCCTTGCACTCCAAGTCTCTCCTACTTTGGAAGATCAAATTCATGAGGCACAAATTCTTGATGCAATGGTAAAGAAGGTGAAAAATGGGATTGCCAAGAGCCAGCCCAAGTACAAGTGCTATCGCCTTGATGACAAAGATACTCTATTCTTCGAGGATCGAATTGTGGTTCCTAAGGGTGATCTACGTAAAGTCATTATGAACGAGGCTCACAATTCCATCCTATCCATTCATCCTGGAAGTACAAAGATGTACCATGACCTCAAGCAGTCGTATTGGTGGACTCGAATGAAGCGAGAAATTGCTCAATTCGTGAATGAATGTGATGTCTGCAGAAGGGTGAAAGCAGAACACCAACGGCCAGCTGGTCTACTCCAACCTCTTGCCATTCCAGAATGGAAGTTTGACCATATTGAGATGGACTTCGTGACTGGATTTCCCAAGTCCAAACGTGGAAATGATGCTATTTTTGTCGTCATCGACAAGCTTACTAAGGTGGCTCATTTTCTTCCTATCAAAGAATCTATCACAACAGCTCAGCTGGCAGAGCTATACACCTCCAGGATTGTCTCCTTGCACGGCATTCCGCAATTGATATCTTCAGATCGTGGAAGCGTCTTTACTTCTAAGTTCTTGGACTCCTTCCAGAAGGCCATGGGCACCAACATTCGCTTCAGCATAGCCTTCCATCCTCAAACTAGTGGCCAAGTCGAGCGAGTCAATCAAATCCTTGAAGATATGCTCAGGGCTTGTGTCATTTCTTTAGGTATGAAGTGGGAAGGTTGTCTTCCATATGCCGAGTTCTCCTACAACAAAAGCTTCCAAGCGAGTTCGGGCAAGGCCCCATTAGAGATTCTCTATGGCAGAAAGTGTCGTACTCCTCTTAATTGGTCAGAGACTAGTGAACGCCAACTTCTTGGCAATGATTTAATCACAGAAGCAGAAGAAATGTGTAAAGTCATCCGTGAAAATCTCAAAGCCGCGCAATCGCGCCAGAAGAGTTACTATGATAGCAAGCATCGTGACTTGGCTTTCGAGATCGGAGACCATGTCTACCTCCGCGTCTCTCCAATGAAAGGTACACGTCGCTTCAGTATCAAAGGGAAGCTTGCCCCTAGATACGTGGGTCCTTTCAAGATAATTGGCAAAAGAGGCGATCTCGCCTATCAACTTGAGCTTCCGTCCAACTTCGTGAACGTGCACGACGTGTTTCACGTGTCTCAGCTTCGCAAGTGCTTCAAGACTCCTGACCGCACCATCAACCTCGAAGAGATTGATCTCCAAGAAGACATGTCTTATCATGAGCATCCCGTTTCTATTCTTGAAGAAACTTAGTGCGAGACTCGCAACAAGTCTATCAAATTCCTAAAAGTGAAGTGGTCACACCATTCCAACCGAGAAGCCACTTGGGAACGCGAGGACCACCTCCTTTCTGAATATCCAGAGTTCTTTCAGTCCTAGATCTCGGGACGAGATCCTTTTGTAGTGGTGGAGTGTTGTAACGCCCCTGATGTAATTTGCCATTTTTGTACTCTGACTCTTGCCATTTCCGGCTTTAAGTTAGGAGATTCGTGGTTGGGTTCTTGCCTTTGTTTTTCATTGTGTTCATGTCATGCATTTCATATCATGTCATCATGTGCATCTCACTTGCATACGTGTTCGTCTCATGGATCCGAGCTTTCCCCCGTTGTCCATTTTGCAATCCGACACTCCCACGTCCTCCGGCCCCCCCTTTTGTCTCTTTTCGTGAGTGGGTGTTAAACTTTCTCGGAATGGACCGAGATTTGCCAGGTGGCCTTGGTACACCACCGGTAGACCGCCTGTCAAGTTTCGTGCCATTTGGAGTCCGTTTGATACTCCAACGGTTAACCAGGGAACCGTAAAGGCCTTGTGTGTGTTGCAGCCCAACACCCCTCCAAAACGGCCCAATAACCCATCCAAACCTATCCCATGTCCTCTATCGTCGGATCACGATCGCGTGGCCGAACACTACACCTCATTTGGACACTCCCACCTCCTTTTAGGTATAAATATGTGCACCCCCTCCAAAAATTCGCGTGAAACCCTAGTCTTCCCTTTCCTCCACGCGCCGGACACGTCCACCGCGCCACCCGGCAAATCCCGTGCCGCCAAGTGTCGCGCCACCGCTCCCCCGCGCCGCAGGCCCACGAGCCCAGATCCGGCCCCCGCGGGCCCGCTCCTCCGCGCCTCCTCAAGTCCAACTCCACTGCCCCCTCCTTCTCCAGCGAGGAACTCCGGTGACCCCGACCACGCCGACCACCGTGACCTCCTTCTCCGGCGACCTCCCCGACAAACCTCGAAGAACATGCAGTCAACCCTAGATCTGTTCACCGAGGTCGATATTCCACCAAGTCATTTTTCTGCTATATTTTTAGCCCTGTTCAACATGCCATAACTCCTCATCCGTAGATCAGTTTTGCGTGCATGATATATCAAAATGTTCATCAGGATGTGCTATTCATTTTGTTCCATTGTGCCATGCTTGTTTGATTCCATCTTGAGGACCAAATCATTAATGCAAGAGTGCTATAAAATGTTTAGGTCCTGATTCTTAGCAGAGTATGAGCATTTGTCATTTTTGCTACAATTGTTGTGTGCTGCATATGGGCATGAGCTACATGTATTTTGATCTATGCCATGCCATCTTTACAGGGGTGTACGCCATGTATTTTTGTGATCAATATGGTGACTAGCACAAGCATGCAAAGTAGCTCTCGTGATATTGCTGATTTCAGAGACTTAGAATTTCACCAAGTCATTGCTCTGCTGTTATTTTTATGCCATGTATTCATGTTGCTACAGTGAGATCCATGCTTGTTTTGAGTATCTTCAGTAAGGATGATTTTGACATATGGTTATACTCTATCCGTCCATGCCCCTGTTTGAATTTATGGAGTACCCTAGCATGACTTAATCTTGCTCTACTTTTGCTATAAAATGTTCCTTGCAGATTGTTTACATGTTAATCAATTTTGCCATGGTTGTTGTAGTTGATCCATGCATGCTATGAACTTGTTCTTGCTTTGGTTAGCTTAATGATCATGTCTTCTTGCTATAGGTATGCTTAGTTTGTCATGCAATGCCTTGTGTTGAGTGAATCGAGCTCGCAAACACACCTTCATAATTCTGTTTTTGCCATGTCCAGTTTTCTGCTAAGTCTGAATCTGTTAATGAAACTTGCTATGTTTACATGGGTGCTATCGTATCTTCTCAACCTTTTTGGCTCATGGTCAGTAAGGTACTTTTGTTCTATGCTTTGAGTAGATTCATGCCATGCCTTTGTTTGCTATGATCTGTTCCTGTAGCTTGTTGTTTGCTTGCTCTAAACATTGCTTCCTGATGTTAATTTCTGGCATGTTAGTAATTTCTCTAAGTCTGTGAAGCTGATATCTTTTGCACTTTTGCGATGCTTGTTTGAACCTGTTCTTGTGTGATTTAGTCGTATCTCAGTGTTCACCTTTTTTCAAGCATCTTGAGTAGATCACTTCCACATGCTTTGTTGCTATGTTGGAGTGAAGTAGTGTAGTTTCTTGTTGCATTCTAGATGGCATCATGCTGTTAATCGCAGAATTGTGCCATTCTTATTTTGCTTGCCATTTGCAAACCGTGCATCCGATTCCGGTGATCTTTATATTGATTTCGACCAAAATCAACTCATCTTTCCAGCCGCACTTGGTTTGCCAAGTTGAGGCCTGGTTCAATCTTTCCTTTCCGAAGCACGCATATGCATTGCATATCACATCCCGCATATCATGCCATGTTTTGCATCATGTTGCTTGCGCATTGCACCATGATTGATTTTTGGTCTTTTGCTTGTGTGCTTGTCTTGGGTAGAGCCCGGGAGACGAGTACGTGATCGAGGAACCCGTTGAGTACGCTTACGAGGATCAAGTTTTCGTCAACTCGAAGAACTTTGCAGGCAAGATGACCATACCCTCAAAATCACTTCTATCCTTGCTTGCTAGTTGCTTGCTCTATTGCTATGTCGCGATACCTACCACTTGCTATATCATGCCTCCCATATTGCCATGTCAAGCCTCTAACCCACCTTTTCCTAGCAAACCTTTGTTTGGCTATGTTACCGCTTTGCTCATCCCCTCTATAGCGTTGCTAGTTGCAGGTGAAGATGAAGTTTGTTCCTTGTTGGAACATGGTTATTGTTGGGATATCATAATTATATCTTGTTTACTTTAATGCACCTATATACTTGGTAAAGGGTGGAAGGCTCGGCCTTATGCCTGGTGTTTTGTTCCACTCTTGCCGCCCTAGTTTCTGTCATACCGGTGTTATGTTCGTTGATTTTTGTGTTCCTTGCGTGGTTGGGTGTTATGGGAACCCCTTGACAGTTCGCCTTGAATAAAACTCCTCCAGCAAGGCCCAACCTTGGTTTTACCATTTTCCACCTAAGCCTTTTTCCCTTGGGTTCCGCGGACTCAAGGTCATCTTTATTTTAAACCCCGGGCCAGTGCTCCTCTGAGTGTTGGTCCAAACTAGAGCCCCTTGCAGCGCCACCTCGGGGAAACTTGAGGGTTGGTTTTAGTTGTACGGATTGCTTATCCGGTGTGCCCTGAGAACGAGATATGTGCAGCTCCTATCGGGATTTGTCGGCACATTCGGGCGGCTTTGCTGGTCTTGTTTTACCATTGTCGAAATGTCTTGTAACCGGGATTTCGAGTCTGATCGGGTCTTCCTAGGAGAAGGAATATCCTTCGTTGACTGTGAGAGCTTGTGATGGGCTAAGTTGGGACACCCCTACAGGGTTTTGAACTTTTGAAAGTCGTGCCCGTGGTTATGGGCAGATGGGAATTTGTTAATATCCGGTTGTAGATAACTTGAAACTTAACTTAATTAAAATGAATCAATTGCGTGTGTAGCCGTGATGGTCTCTTTTCGGCGGAGTCCGGGAAGAGAACACGGTCTCGTGTTATGCTTGAATGTAAGTAGTGTCAGGATCACTTCTTGATCATTTTTTAGCTTCTCGACCGTGCTTTGCTTCTCTTCTCGCTCTCTTTTGCGTAAGTTAGCCACCATATATGCTAGTGCTTGTTGCAGCTCCATGTCACTACCCCTTTCCTACCTTTAAGCTTAAATAGTCTTGATCGCGAGGGTGTGAGATTGCTGAGTCCCCGTGACTCGCAGATACTTCCAAACAGATGCAGGTGCCGATGATGCCAGTGCAGGGGACGCTACCGAACTCAAGTGGGAGTTCGATGAGGATTCAGGTCGTTACTATGTGTCCTTTCCGGATGATTAGTAGAGGAGCCCAGTTGGGGCGATCGGGGATCTAGCATTTGGGGTTGTCTTTATTTATATTGGTTTCGTAGTCGGACCTTGATTGTATTCTGGATGATGTATGCTATATTTATGTATTGTGTGAAGTGGCGATTGTAAGCCAACTCTTTATCCCTTTCTTTTTCAGTACATGGGATGTGTAAAGATTACACCTCTTGTGACATGCCTACCATGCGGTTATGCCTCTAAGTCGTGCTTCGACTCGTGGGAGATATAGCCGCATCGTGGGTGTTACAGAACGTCCTTGCGATCCGTAAATCGATCGGGTATATCATGTGATGGGGAACGTAGCAGAATTTTAAAATTTTCTACGCATCACCAAGATCAATCTATGGAGTCATCTAGCAACGAGGAAGAGAGGAGTGCATCTACATACCCTTGTAGATCACGAGCGGAAGCGTTCAAGAGAGCGGGGTTGATGGAGTCATACTCGACGTGATTCAAATCACCGATGACCTAGTGCCGAACGGACGGCACCTCCGTGTTCAACACACATACGGTTGGGAGATGTCTCTCCTTCTTGATCCAGCAAGGGGGAAGGAGAGGTTGATGAAGATCCAGCAGCACGACGGCGTGGTGGTGGAGGCAACGGTGATCTCGGCAGGGCTTCGCCAAGCGCTGGGAGACGGAGGAGTGTCACGGGAGGGAGAGAGAGAGGGCAGGGGCTTGGGTGTGGCTGCCCTCCCTCCCCCCCACTATATATAGGGTGCCTAGGGGGGCGCCGGCCCTAGGAGATCCAATCTCCTAGGGGGCGGCGGCCAAGGGGGTGCCTTGCCCCCCAAGGCAAGGGTGGCGCCCCCACCCCTAGGGTTTCCAACCCTAGGCGCAGGGGGAGGCCCAAGGGGGGCGCACCAGCCCACTAGGGGCTGGTTCCCCTCCCACTTCAGCCCATGGAGCCCTCCGGGATAGGTGGCCCCACTCGGTGGACCCCCGGGACCCTTCCGGTGGTCCCGGTATAATACCGGTGACCCCGAAACCTTCCCGATGGCCGAAACTGGACTTCCTATATATAAATCTTTACCTCCGGACCATTCCGGAACTCCTCGTGACGTCCGGGATCTCATCCGAGACTCCGAACAACTTTCGGGTTACCGTGTGCTAATATCGCTACAACCCTAGCGTCACCGAACCTTAAGTGTGTAGACCCTACGGGTTCGGGAGACATGCAGACATGACCGAGAAGCCTCTCCGGTCAATAACCAACAGCGGGATCTGGATACCCATGTTGTCTCCCACATGCTCCACGATGATCTCATCGGATGAACCACGATGTCGAGGATTCAATCAATCGGTATACAATTCCCTTTGTCAATTGGTATGTTACTTACCCGAGACTCGATCGTCGGTATCCCAATACCTTGTTCAGTCTCGTTACCGGCAAGTCACTTTACTCATACCGTAATGCATGATCCCGTGATCAACCACTTGATCACATTGAGCTCATTATGATGATGCATTACCGAGTGGGCCCAGAGATACCTCTCCGTCATACGGAGTGACAAATCCCAGTCTCGATTTGTGCCAACCCAACAGACACTTTCAGAGATACCTGTAATGTACCTTTATAGTCACCCAGTTACGTTGTGACATTTGGCACACCCAAGGCACTCCTACAGTATCCGGGAGTTGCACAATCTCATGGTCTAAGGAAATGATACTTGACATTCAGAAAAGCTACAGCAAACGAACTACACGATCTTTGAGCTAAGCTTAGGATTGGGTCTTCTCCATCACATCATTCTCCTAATGATGTGATCCCGTTATCAATGACATCTAATGTCCATAGTCAGGAAACCATGACTATCCTTTGATCAACGAGCTAGTCAACTAGAGGCTCACTAGGGACGCGTTGTGGTCTATGTATTCACACATGTATTACGATTTCCGGATAACACAATTATAGCATGAACAATAGACAATTATCATGAACAAAGAAATATAATAATAACCATTTTATTATTGCCTCTAGGGCATATTTCCAACAGTCTCCCACTTGCACTAGAGTCAATATTCTAGTTACATTGTGATGAATCGAACACCCATGCAGTTCTGGTGTTGATCATGTTTTGCTCTAGGGAGAGGTTTAGGCAACGGATCTGCTACATTCAGGTCCGTATGTACTTTACAAATCTCTGTCTCCATTTTGAACACTTTCACGAATGGAGTTGAAGCGACGCTTGATATGCCTAGTCTTCCTGTGAAACCTGGGCTCCTTGGCAAGGGAAATAGCTCCAGTGTTGTCACAGAAGAGAGTCATTGGGCCCGACACATTGGGTATGACTCCTAGGTCGGTAATGAACTCCTTCACCTAGACTGCTTCTTGTGCTGCCTCCGAGGCTGCCATGTACTCTGCTTCACATGTAGATCCCGCCATAACGCTTTGCTTGCAACTGTACCAGCTTACTGCCCCACCATTCAAAATATACATGTATCCGGTTTGTGACTTAGAGTCATCTAGATCTGTGTCGAAGCTAGCATCGACGTAACCCTTTACGATGAGCTCTTCGTCACCTCCATAAATGAGAAACATTTCCTTAGTCCTTTTCAGGTACTTCAGGATATTCTTGACCGCTGTCCAGTGTTCCATGTCGGGATTACTTTGGTACCTTCCTACCAAACTTACGGCAAGGTTTACATCAGGTCTGGTACACAGCATAGCATACATGATAGACCCTATGGCCGAGGCATAGGGGACGACACTCATCTTTTCTCTATCTTCTGCCGTGGTCGGGCATTGAGCCGTGCTCAATCTCGTACCTTGCAATACAAGCAAGAACCCCTTCTTTGACTGATCCATTTTGAACTTCTTCAATATCTTGTCAAGGTACGTACTCTATGAAAGACCAATGAGGCGTCTCGATCTATCTCTATAGATCTTGATGCCTAATATATAAGCAGCTTCTCCAAGGTCCTTCATTGAAAAACACTTGTTCAAGTAGGCCTTTATGCTTTCCAAGAATTCTATATCATTTCCCATCAACAGTATGTCATCCACATACAATATGAGAAATGCTACAGAGCTCCCACTCACTTTCTTGTAAATGCAGGCTTCTCCATAAGTCTGCATAAACCCAAACGCTTTGATCATCTCATCAAAGCGAATGTTCCAACTCCGAGATGCTTGCACCAGCCCATAAATCGAGCGTTGGAGCTTGCACACCTTGTCAGCATTCTTAGGATCGACAAAACCTTCCGGCTGCATCATATACAATTCTTCCTTAAGGAAACCATTAAGGAATGTCGTTTTGATGTCCATTTGTCATATCTCATAATCATAGAATGCGGCAATTGCTAACATGATTCGGACGGACTTCAGCTTCGCTACGGGTGAGAAAGTCTCATCGTAGTCAACCCCTTGAACTTGTCGATAACCCTTAGCGACAAGCCGAGCTTTATAGATGGTCACATTACCATCCGCGTCTGTCTTCTTCTTAAAGATCCATTTATTTTCTATGGCTCGCCGATCAACGGGCAAGTTAGTCAAAGTCCATACTTCGTTTTCATACATGGATCCTATCTCGGATTTCATGGCTTCTAGCCATTTGTCGGAATCCGGGCCCGCCATCGCTTCTTCATAGTTCGAAGGTTCACCGTTGTCTAACAACATGATTTCCAAGAAAGGGTTGTCGTACCACTCTGGTGCGGAACGTGTCCTTGTGGACCTACGAAGTTCAGTAGCAACTTGATCTGAAGTTTCATGATCATCATCAACTTCCTCTCTAGTCGGTGCAGGCACCTCAGGAACATTTTCTTGAGCTACGCCACTTACCGGTTCAAGAGGTAATACTTCATCAAGTTCTACCTTCCTCCCACTTATTTCTTTCGAGAGAAACTCTTTATCTAGAAAGGACCCATTCTTCGCAACAAGGATCTTGCCTTCGGATCTGAGGTAGAAGGTATACCCAACAGTTTCTTTAGGGTATCCTATGAAGACGCATTTTTCCGACTTGGGTTTGAGCTTTTCAGGTTGAAGTTTCTTGACATAAGCATCGCATCCCCAAACTTTTAGAAACGACAGCTTAGGTTTCTTCCCAAACCATAATTCATACGGTGTCGTCTCAACGGATTTCGACGGAGCCCTATTTAAAGTGAATGCGGCAGTCTCTAAAGCATAGCCCCAAAATGATAGCGGTAAATCGGTAAGAGACATCATAGATCGCACCATATCTAATAGAGTGCGATTACGACGTTCGGACACACCATTACGCTGAGGTGTTCCAGGCGGCGTTAGTTGTGAAACTATTCCACATTTTCTTAAGTGTGTGCCAAATTCGTGACTCAAGTATTCTCCCCCACGATCTGATCACAAGAACTTGATTTTCCTGTCACGTTGATTCTCAACCTCACTCTGAAATTCCTTGAACTTTTCAAAGGTCTCAGACTTGTGTTTCATTAAGTAGACATACCCATATCTACTCAAGTCATCAGTGAGGGTGAGAACATAACAATAGCCACCGCGAGCCTCAACACTCATTGGACCGCACACATCAGTGTGTATGATTTCCAATAAGTTGGTTGCTCGCTCCATTGTTCCTGAGAACGGAGTCTTGGTCATTTTACCCATGAGGCATGGTTCGCACGTGTCAAATGATTCGTAATCAAGAGACTCTAAAAGTCCATCTGCATGGAGCTTCTTCATGTGTTTGACACCTATGTGACCAAGGTGGCAGTGCCACAAGTATGTGGGACTATCATTATCAACCTTACATCTTTTGGTATTCACACTATGAATATGTGTAGCATTACGCTCGAGATTCATTAGGAATAAACCATTCACCATCGGAGCATGACCATAAAACATATCTCTCATATAAATAGAACAACCATTATTCTCGGATTTAAATGAGTAGCCATCTCGTATTAAACGAGATCCTGATACAATGTTCATGCTCAAAGCTGGCACTAAATAACAATTATTGAGGTTTAAAACTAATCCCGTAGGTAAATGTAGAGGTAGCGTGCCGACGGTGATCACATCGACCTTAGAACCATTCCCGACGCGCATCGTCACCTCGTCCTTCGCCAGTCTCCGTTTATTCCGCAGCTCCTGCTTTGAGTTACAAATGTGAGCAACCGCACCGGTATCAAATACCCAGGAGCTACTATGAGTACTGGTAAGGTACACATCAATTACATGTATATCACATATACCTTTCGTGATGCCGGCCTTCTTGTCCGCTAAGTATTTGGGGCAGTTCCGCTTCCAGTGACCACTTCCCTTGCAATAAAAACACTCAGTCTCGGGCTTGGGTCCATTCTTTGGCTTCTTCCCAGCAGCTTGCTTACCGGGCGCGGCAACTCCCTTGTCGTCCTTCTTGAAGTTCTTCTTACCCTTGCCTTTCTTGAACTTAGTGGTTTTATTCACCATCAACACTTGATGTTCCTTTTTGACTTCTACCTCTGCTGATTTCAGCATTGCAAATACTTCAGGAATGGTCTTTTCCATCCCCTGCATATTGAAGTTCATCACAAAGCTCTTGTAGCTCGGTGGAAGCGACTGAAGGATTCTGTCAATGACCGCGTCATCCGGGAGATTAACCCCCAGCTGAGTCAAGCGGTTATGCAACCCAGACATTTTGAGTATGTGCTCACTGACAGAACTATTTTCCTCCATCTTACAGCTGAAGAACTTGTCAGAGACTTCATATCTCTCGACCCGGGCATGAGCTTGAAAAACCATTTTCAGCTCTTCGAACATCTCATATGCTCCGTGCCTCTCAAAACGCTTTTGGAGCCCCAGTTCTAAGCTGTAAAGCATGCCGCACTGAACGAGGGAGTAATCATCAGCACGTGTCTGCCAAGCGTTCATAACGTCTTGGTTCTGTGGGACGGGTGCGTCACCTAGCGGTGCTTCTAGGACATAATCTTTCTTGGCAGCTATGAGGATGATCCTCAGGTTCCGGACCCAGTCCGTATAGTTGCTGCCATCGTCTTTCAGCTTGGTTTTCTCTAGGAACGCGTTGAAGTTGAGGACAACGTGGGACGTTTGATCTACAAGACATATTATAAAGATTTTAGACCAAGTTCATGGTAATTAAGTTCATCTAATCAAATTATTAAATGAACTCCCACTCAGATAGACATCCCTCCAGTCATCTAAGTATAACATGATCCGAGTTAACTAGGCCGTGTCCGGTCATCACGTGAGACGGACTAGTCAACATCGATGAACATCTTCATGTTGATCGTATCTTCTATACGACTCATGCTCGACCTTTCGGTCTTTTGTGTTCCGAGGCCATGTCTATACATGCTAGGCTCGTCAAGTCAACCTAAGTGTATTACGTGTGTAAATCTGTCTTACACCCGTTGTATTCGAATGTTAGAATCTATCACACCCGATCATCACGTGGTGCTTCGAAACAACGAGCCTTCGCAACGGTGCACAGTTAGGGGGAACAATTTCTTGAAATTATTACAAGGGATCATCTTATTTAAGCTACCATCGTTCTAAGCAAATAAGATGTAAAACATGATAAACATCACATGCAATCAAATAGTGACATGATATGGCCAATATCATTTGCTCCTTTGATCTCCATCTTCGGGGCTCCATGATCATCGTTGTCACCGGCATGACACCATGATCTCCATCATCATGATCTCCATCATCGTGTCTTCTTGAAGTTGTCTCGTCATCTATTACTTCTACTACTATGGCTAACGCTTTAGCAATAAAGTAAAGTAATTACATGACGTTTATGTTGACACGCAGGTCATAAATAAATAAAGACAACTCCTATGGCTCCTGCCGGTTGTCATACTCATCGACATGCAAGTCGTGATTCCTATTACAAGAACATGATCAATCTCATACATCACATATATCATTCATCATTCATCACAACCTTTGGCCATATCACATCACAAAACACTTGCTGCAAAAACAAGTTAGACGTCCTCTAATTGTTGTTGCAAGTTTTTACGTGGCTGCTATAGGTTTCTAGCAAGAAAGTTTCTTACCTACGCCAAAACCACAACGTGAATTGCCAATTTCTATTTACCCTTCATAAGGACCCTGTTCATCGAATCCGATCCGACTAAAGTGGGAGAGACAGACACCCGCCAGCCACCTTATGCAACTAGTGCATGTCAGTCGGTGGAACCGGTCTCACGTAAGCGTACGTGTAAGGTTGGTCCAGGCCGCTTCATCCCACGATGCCACCGAATCAAGATAAGACTAGTAACGGCAAGCAAATTGACAATATCGACGCCCACAACTACTTTGTGTTCTACTCGTGCATAGTAACTACGCATAGACCAAGCTCATGATGCCACTGATGGGGAACGTAGCAGAATTTTAAAATTTTCTATGCATCACCAAGATCAATCTATGGAGTCATCTAGCAATGAGGAAGAGAGGAGTGCATCTACATACCCTTGTAGATCACGAGCGGAAGCGTTCAAGAGAACGGGGTTGATGGAGTCGTAGTCGACGTGATTCAAATCACTGATGACCTAGTGCCGAACGGACGGCACCTCCGCGTTCAACATACGTACGGTTGGGAGACGTATCCTCCTTCTTGATCCAGCAAGGGGGAAGGAGAGGTTGATGAAGATCCAGCAGCACGACAGCGTGGTGGTGGAAGCAACGGTGATCTCGACAGGGCTTCGCCAAGCACTGGGAGACGGAGGAGTGTCACGGGAGGGAGAGGGAGAGGCCAGGGGCTTGGGTGCGGCTGCCCTCCCTCCCCCCACTATATATAGGGTTCCTAGGGGGGGCGCCGGCCCTAGGAGATCCAATCTCCTAGTGGGGGCGGCGGCCAAGGGGGTGCCTTGCCCCCCAAGGCAAGGGTGGCGCCCCCACCCCTAGGGTTTCCATCCCTAGGCGCAGGGGGAGGCCCAAGGGGGGCGCACCAGCCCACTAGGGGCTGGTTCCCCTCCCACTTCAGCCCACGGGGTCCTCCGGGATAGGTGGCCCCACCCAGTGGACCCCCGGGACCCTTTCGGTGGTCCCGGTACAATACCGGTGACCCCGAAACCTTCCCGATGGCCGAAACTGGACTTCCTATATATAAATCTTTACCTCCGGACCATTCTAGAACTCCTCGTGACGTCCGGGATCTCATCCGGGACTCCGAACAACTTTCGGGTTACCGTGTGCTAATATCTCTACAACCCTAGCGTCACCGAACCTTAAGTGTGTAGACCCTACGGGTTCGGGAGACATGCAGACATGACCGAGAAGCCTCTCCGATCAATAACCAACAGCAGGATCTGGATACCCATGTTGGCTCCCACATTCTCCACAATGATCTCATCGGATGAACCACGATGTTGAGGATTCAATCAATCCATATACAATTCCCTTTGTCAATCGTACGTTACTTGCCCGAGACTCGATCGTCGGTATCCCAATACCTTGTTCAGTCTCGTTACCGGCAAGTCACTTTACTCATTCCGTAATGCATGATCCCGTGATCAACCACTTGATCACATTGAGCTCATTATGATGATGCATTACCGAGTGGGCCCAGAGATACCTCTCCGTCATACGGAGTGACAAATCCCAGTCTCGATTCGTGCCAACCCAACAGACACTTTTGGAGATACCTGTAATGTACCTTTATAGTCACCCAGTTACGTTGTGACGTTTGGCACACCCAAGGCACTCCTACGGTATCCGGGAGTTGCACAATCTCATGGTCTAAGGAAATGATACTTGACATTCAGAAAAGCTACATTAAACGAACTACATGATCTTTGAGCTAAGCTTATGATTGGGTCTTGTCCATCACATCATTCTCCTAATGATGTGATCCCGTTATCAATGACATCTAATGTCCATAGTCAGGAAACCATGAATATCCTTTGATCAACGAGCTAGTCAACTAGAGGCTCACTAGGGACGTGTTGTGGTCTATGTATTCACACATGTATTACGATTTCCGGATAACACAATTATAGCATGAACAATAGACAATTATCATGAATAAAGAAATATAATAATAACCATTTTATTATTGCCTCTAGGGCATATTTCCAACATCATGCTCTGCTATCCAGGGTCTGCCGGAGGTCGTGTGTATGACCCCAAACTGTTTTGTCTCTGTTTTTTCGTGGCGGCGGTACGGGGTGCTGTTCGGCTTGAGTTGCCGCTCTATCCCGGCCACGAGGTGGTCGGTCTGCCGCATTGTCCCGACCACGTAGTGCTCGGTCGGCCGCATTATGCGAGGGAAGTATGGGCTCCGGCGCCTCTTCGTCGAACTGAGGTAGCAATCTTCATTTTGGGTAACTCTTGGCTAGGCGTCTGAGGTCGTATTCTTCGGCTGCCAGAACGTTAGTCCACCTGTCGACGTGCAGATCTTGGTCAGCTTGAAGCTGCTGCAGCTTCTTTTTCAGGCTCCTTGCGGTGGCTACTAGCTGGCGCTTGAAGCGCTCCTGCTCGAGAGGTTCCTCAGGCACGACGAAATCTTCATTGCCGAGGCTTTCCTCATCCTCAGAGAACGGATGATAACTACCGTCCTCCGAGTCGTTGGGCCTGGCCTGTTCGTCGGGGCTGGCTTGCCTGTTTTCTTACTCCTCCTGTTCGGATGTTACCTCAGCAAGATCTTCATTGTTTTCGGCATCGTCCGGAGTATTGTCTTTTTCGGTGCCGGTATTGCTGTTCTTTGAATGACGTGACTTATAGTGGCGCCGAGGATGCCGGCATTTTTCCTGTGTCTTAGGGGGTTTATTCTCAACTGGATTTTCTTTGTCATCGCCGCTATTCTCCTTTGGTGCATCCACCATGTACACATCATACGAGGAAGTGGCCATCCAACGTTCGGTGAATGGCGGGTCCTGGGCCTCTTCTTCTCTGACATCCTCGTCCATACCGTCGATGTCATCGGAGCCGTAATCGAGCATGTCAGTTAAGTCCTCGACAGTGGCTATAAAGTGGGTGGCGAGTGGGGAGCGAAATTCCCTGGCATCAGATTCTAGTTCGAACTGGATATAGTTCGGCTATGAGTCCCCCGCCAAGGACAGGTTCTTTAATGAGCTTATCACATCGCCCAAGGGTGAGTGCTGGAAGATGTCTGCGGCGCTAAACTCGAAGATCGATAAATGATCAAGTTCGACATCCATGGACTCACATGGTTCAGAACTTACACCCAGAGACGAGTCCGGGGTTTCGGTGACACAAATATTGTGTGAGTTTAAGTCCATGTGCAGCTCCAACGCCGGGGAATCTGTGGCCTCCGTGGTGGGGTTGAACCTCCAGTCCTTAGATGGCGCCATCTGCGCCGGATCTAAGGCCAGAGAAATTACAGGAGCTATCTCCTGAATGTGGTCCAATGATAGATTTAGGTCATGTTCATCGAGGTGACCAGGAGCGATCGCCGCGGTCTCGAATCTAGCAAGTATCAAATCTCCACGGATGTCCGTGGCGTAGTTCAAGCTCCCAAATCTGACATGATGGCCAGGGGCGTAGCTATCGATCTGCTCCAGATGGCCAAACGAGTTGGCCCATAGTGCGAATCCGCTGAACACGAAAATCTGTCCGGGGAGGAAGGGGCCATCGAACCTTTTTAGGACGGCACAGTGGAACTATCAATGAAATCACCAATGTCGGTGTCAAAATCGATGGATCTCGGGTAGGAGGTCCCGAACTGTGCGTCTAAGGTCAATGGTAACAAAAGACAGGGGACACGATGTTTACCCAGGTTCGGGCCCTCTCTATGGAGGTAATACCCTATGTCCTACTTGATTGATCTTGATGAATATGAGTATTACAAGATATGATCTACCACGAGATCGTAATGGCTAAACCCTAGAAGTCTAGCATGTATGACTATAATAATGAATCTCTCTCCCCTACGGACTAAGTCCTCCGGTTTATATAGACACCGGGAAGATCTAGGGTTACACAAGGTTGGTTAAAAAGAAAGGAATCTACATATTTGATCGCCAAGATTTCCTTCCACGTCAAGGTGAGTCCTATCCGGACACAGGTGCAGTCTTCGGTCTTCGTATCTTCACAACCCATCAGTCCGGCCCGTGGCTAGCAGACCGGACGCCCGAGGACCCCTTAGTCCAGGACTCCTTCACCCGCTGCCACGGGAGGGTAGGACAAAAGATGTCATGCAAGTTCTTTCCATAAGCACGTATGACTATTTATGGAATACATGCCTACATTATATTTATGAACTGGAGCTAGTGTCGTATCGCCCTAGGTTATGACTGTCACATGATGAATTTCTCTTACATTGTTCTTGCTAAGTTACTACTGCTATCGTTACTATTGCACTTGCTACAAAACTACTACTATCACTATTACCGTTACTATTGTTGTCGCTACTATTATCAAAACTATCATATTACTTTGCTACTGATCACTTTGCTGCAGATAATTAATCTCCATATGTGGTCGAATTGACAACTCAACTACTAATACTTGCAAATATTCTTTGGCTCCCCTTGTGTCGAAACTATAAATTTGGGTTGAATACTCTACCCTCGAAAACTGTTGCGATCCCCTATACTTGCGGGTTATCAAGTCACTAGTTTGGTAGCCTCTCTACGTGAAGTTGCCTCGGTGCTAGTCTCTTTCATGATCAACTCTTGCATGTGTTCATCATGCACCATTCCCGCCAATTTGCCCTAGATGGTTGCCTCCTCCGTTTTGGCCTCCTCACTTTCGTCAGAATCTTCACCGGACTCGTTGTATTCATCACCCTCAGATTGTTCATCATATCCATCCATCATCCATTGTTGTTCCTCGTCATGTTCCGCTCCTTCACATGACTTCCCACCCTCACCATGACTTGTCCATGTCGTATAACCAAGCATGAAACCACTAGCCAACAATTTCTTATGCAACTCTCCCGATTCAATTGTGTACATAACATCATTCTCCCAAACAACACACGGACAACATATTTTCTTCGAACCCCTTTTCCTAACATGTTCATCCGCAAACTATAAGAACTCTATCAAACCATTAACAAAATCATTGGATGCCCGT
Organism: Triticum urartu; assembly: GCF_003073215.2. NCBI lineage: Eukaryota > Viridiplantae > Streptophyta > Magnoliopsida > Poales > Poaceae > Triticum > Triticum urartu. The sequence goes on along the minus strand of NC_053026.1, from coordinate 366,786,540 downwards.
GGTATGGAGTACTTCCAACTATGACCCATCAATCGATGTGAAAACCTGCAACATACATACATAATGTAATAGATTACTGTTTGATCTAAGAATATGGAAAATTTAAAAATTTGGCATGACCTTTGCTAAAAAATGAACATATTGAGTGACACCAACTAGACGAAATGGAAATTAATCAACATTTCGACCAGATTTGGCACTCATTTGTATTCCCTGAATTTTTTGAATAAAAGCATGCGATCAATGGGAAGTTGAATTGCTCAACACGTCCACCACGCCATACAACAACAATCAAGTATGCATGCATGCTCATATGTACATACACAAATAATTCTCACCTAAAACATGTCTCCTCGTCTCTCTCCGGTCGGTCGCATAAAATCAAGAAGAGAGAAATGTGGTGGATGAACAATGGTGAGAGGAGTCGGAGGAAGAGGAAGAGGGCGTTGTGGGAGAGGAAGAAGAAATTAGGGAGAGGGGATGAGGCCACTAAACAAGCAGGACACATACATTACATGCGAGCTTATCACTAGCGGGCGCCGCAACACGCCCGCCACCCATAAGTGACGTGGATAGCAGCCCACGTGGGAAACATATAATGTGGCGAGCAAAAGAAAATGCCCCACAGTTATTTAACAGAACTTTGGCGGGCGCTGCAGAGGACCCGCCATAGCTATGTTCTGCTAAATTCGGGCATCCGGCAAAAATATCTAGTGGAGTATTGTTGCAAATGCTCGCCAATGCTGGGTCATCTACCTGTGGCGGGCAGTTAATGCCGCCCGTCACCGCTGAGTTATGCAAACAAGTCTCGTCCGGGAGCTTGTACCAATGGAGAGGTCTGAATCTTGCCTGCCACAGTTGAGCTTATAGCTGTGGCGGGTTACATGCCTCGCCCGCCACTTATTAGGGTTCACCTATAAGCCCTTTCTCAGTAGTGATCTACCACGACCAGATTTAATCCTTGCAAGTAACGAGTTCAAGGGGATTGACGACCCTCGTGCCCGTGTTGGATGCAAGTATTTGCTCTTGTGTTTGCAGGTGTTGTTCACTAGGATTTGCGTGGTTCTCCTATTGGTTCGATAACCTTGGTTCTCACTGATCAGGGGAATACTTACTAGCTACTATATTGCTTCACCCTTCCTCTTCGGGGAAAATCCCAACGCAATTCACAAGTAGCAAGCCGCCTCACGAGGTTGTTTGTCATGGCCGTAGTGAGCACCACCTAATCTAGGCGCAGACCCTAGATTCGTAACCTCCATGCGACCGCACCGAGGAACCGCTGGAGCACCACATCGAGGTCCTAAATGGGGATATGCAGACCTGGATATGCAAGTTGATGCACCCGGGGTTGGCGTTATGTCTCGCCTTATGCGAGACGAATGATGCCCTCAACTCAAGGATGCCCGAAATGGGCAAGGCCAACTTCGCGTTCATACTTGTTTCATTTTTTTGTTTATATTTTTGAAAATATTATAAATGTCTATGTCCTGAAAATTTTAATGCACCTAGTTTAAAAAAATATTTCGAATTTGAAAAACGTTAACATAGTGTAAAATCTTTGCTAGTGTAATTTAAAAAATACGTTGATAGCATTCCAAAAAAATGTTTGTGACATTTGAAAAATGTTCATGCATTTCAAAAAGATGCACGCGACATTTAAAAAAATGTTCTACAATGTAAAAAGATGTTTGAGACCTTTCAAAAAATGTACTTTACATTCTGAAAATGTCCATGCGTATAAAAATGTGTATTTAACATTTAAAGTAAATATTCATACAATGTGTAAAATGATCTTCGCATAGTTTTGAAAAATGTTTTATATCTATGAGGAGAGCCTCCTAGTGCAATGACGAGTACGTTCTGTTTCCACTCAAGCCACCCGGGTTCGAATCTCCCCACCTACCTAATAATGAAAGTTAGGGAGGGAACTTTTCCCTTTAGTCTCGTTCTTTTATTATCAACCTATCTATGATACACAAATTCTCATGGTGGAGTGTTCACGTGGCTAATTAAAAAATTAAGGTTAATCAAACTTGCGGTCTTTTTTAATTAGTCACGTGGCAAAATGTGCCAACACACTCTTACACATCATGTTTTTTGGACCCAAATATCTACCGATTTCCTTACAAAATTTCTTATTAAACGTTGATGATCAAATACTAAAAAAAGACACTGCTAAAAATCGGCCGATTTAGCGATTTATCATCCGATTTGTTGCTAATCGGTGGGTGACCAATAAGATTATGCAATATCATCACCATTTATCATTTGGACCAATTTGTCGCTCCCACAAGTGATTTATCAGGAATATACCAATAAATCGGGCCTATTGCTAGCACTATGTGTGCAAGAACTATGTTTATTTGTGTTTTGCGGACCTAGATATGTAATATGTACACTTGTCCTATTTTGTTTGTCATTGTACAGGGACTCAAAGGCAAGGAATCATGGTAACACTTCTTTCCAATATTGTTTTTGTGTTGAATATCTCATATTTTAGTGTGGAAACCTGGGATTTGTAAAAAAATGTCCGATTAATAGTCAACCAATAAAATCGATTAATCGTCTGATTTCTGATTAATCTCTAATCCCCGGCCGACCGAGATGGTAACAATAAGCGATATCCTCAACATTGAAAAACACATTGATGATAGATTTGGGGTGAATTAATCTAATTTCTCACATACCATGCCCACTAGTCAGGTTCACATGGTACTAAATGGTTAACATCGTTTGTTGACCGTTAAGTTGAACGGAGGGCCCAACGTCAACATGGTCATCTCTCAAAAACTTATTCTCCTCTTTGGAGGCATTCCAACAAACACCTAGGGTGCATGGGTAGAGATGCAACTATGTTGTCGGGGTTCACTACAAGAAATATGTCAACTAGTGACCTTCTGTCAGTGACCCTGGAAGAATTGGTCATAGATCTACGACCATTTGAGATCAATTGGTCAAAATCTGCTCGGGGGGCTCCAAACCCTCAACTATATCGACCATTTTGGCCATAAAGGTCGTAATTTGCTTACACAAAATGGTCATAAAAACAGACAACACTGATCTGTTGCCTTATTTCTAGCTGATCACGATCAATATAGATGGTCATAACCTTGTAAGTTGTGGTGGATTGCTATGACTAGGCGCCACCTCATCAGTTTTGCCTATGTGCCAAGTTCATGTGTCAATTTTTGCCCTAGGTTATGAAGCAACCTATATTTCTGTCATTCCCAAAATTCCCAAAAAACTGGGCATTCTTTACTATCCAAATCATTGCCTCATGACAATATTCAACTCCATTTGCCTGGTAAATCTTCCTCGGCAAATTTCCAAAGTTTTTGTTCAACTCGAACTGTTGTGAAGGAAGTACTAGCTAGGCATATCCTAATGAGCTGAATTTTTGCCACATCCTATATTCCCAATTCATTGCTCTCCACAAAATTTGAGCCCCATCTAACAATACATGTGAGTGTGGCTTCAACGTTCATATTTCTGTCCAGTGTGGTACGTTGCAAAGCAAGTGACACCTAGGCTCCTCCATTTGAGTTGCAAATTTTCCAAGATAGTGTCCTTAGTAGATGATCATCCTGGGCCAAAACTCAGGCCCATTGGCCATGTGCATTTCCCATACCACTAATCAAACACTTGGGTGCTAATTCATGTTTGAGCATTGTTCGGACTCCTCGTGAGATTCTTCTGTTGTTATTTTCTTCCAAGAATCTACCTGGGGGTGCCAAACCTACTAGACATGCCTAGGCTTCCCAGGACGCATGGCAACGCCACGATCACGCGGTGACCACGCGACGGGCATGCGAGTCTACCGCTTTGGAGTTGGGGCCCTGGGCCACCGTCCAAACCTCAACATATCACCACCAAACCATGTATTTATGCTTAAATAGATACTTATGTACCTAGAAATGATTTTGGAAAAAATAAAGAGCAAACTATAAGGCAGCTGCAGCTCAAATTTGACCCGCTTCCTACTGAATCGGCGGAAATTTGTCTTTTTCACCAGAGGTGGATAATTTTTTTTACACCCAACCATTTTGTCAATTGTGCATTAAGAATGGCCTAGTATTTTATAAAATTGATTTGGTCCGTTCTTGCAACAATTATTTGGTAGTTCCTTGACACAAAAAAACCTCATTTCTGGCACTCAAAAAATGGAAAATGAATTTTCCGTGCAAAGAAAATGAAAACTCCCTTAGGCAACATTGTTTGGAATTCTAAGATGCACCCTTATGCACAATATGAGATCATTTGAACAAATTATGCCATGAATGTGGCCATAAGATTGATCATTTGGCTTGAAAGCCATGAATCTTCACGCATGATAGCTCATTTCTGAGAACATTTTTTTAAAATGATTGCCGTATTACAAGTTTATTATTTTTCCTGGAAACTTGGTCACATATGATAACACAATGCGAAGGTTTTCCAATTTTTTGATTTTTTTTGAAATTTTTATGCCCGTTTCAAAATACGGTCAAAATGGAGGGCTTGACCGTTCCTAGCTAGTGGTTGAATCTTGGAAATTTTTTGATGTTTCTCTGATTAAATAGATACTTATATACCTAGAAATTATTTTTGGAAAAAATAAATAGCAAACTATGAGGCTGATGCAGTTCAAATTTGACCCGCTTCCTACTGAATCGGCGGAAATTTGTCTTTTTCACCAGAGATGGATCAAAGCTTTTGAAACCCAACCATTTTTTCAATTGTGCATTAAATATGGCCTAGTATTTTATTATAAAATTGATTTGGTCCAATTTTGCAACAAATATATGGTAGGTCCTTCACAAAAAACTCATTCCGGGCACTCAAAAAATGGAAAATGAATTTTCTGTGTAATGAAAATGAAAACTCCCTTAGGCAACATTGTTTGTAATTCCAAGATGCACCCTTGTGCACAATATGAGATCATTTGAACAAACTATGCCATGAATGTGGCCATAAGATTGATCATTTGGCTTGAAAACTATGAATGTTAACGCATGATAGCTCATTTCTAAGAACACTTTTTAAAAATAATTGATGTATTACAAGTTTATTATTTTTCCTGAAAACTTGGTCACATATGACGACACAATGCGAAGGTTTTCCAATTTTTTGATTTTTTTTTAATTTTTTATGCCCGTTTCAAAATGCGGTCAAAACGGCGGGCTTGACCGTTCCTAGCTAGTGGTTGAATATTGGAAATTTTTTGATGTTTCTCTGATTAAATAGATACTTGTGTACCTACAAATGATTTTTGAAAAAAATAAATAGCAAACTATGAGGCAGCTACAATTCAAATTTGACCCGCTTCCTACTAAATCGGCAGAAATTTGTCTTTTTCACAAGAGATGGATCAAAGCTTTTGACACCCAACCATTTTGTAAATTGTGCATTAAATATGGCCTAGTATTTCATAAAATTGATTTGGTCCAATTTTACAACAAATATATGGTAGGTCATTCACAAAAAAAACTCATTTCAGGCACTCGGAATATGATTAAAAATAGCTAGAAAGATAAAAAATGCATATAAATTAGTCCTTGTCCATAAAATGTGGTCTAACTCTAGTGAAAATTTGTGTGGTGCCCTTTTGCAAAATATTTTTGATAGTTGCTTCACAAAATCCCTCTATTTTTAGTACTTAAAAAACTATTTTAAATCACTGATTTTCCGAACCAATCAGAACTCTTCCCACAAATCGATGACATGACGCCCATCCATCCATCCATCTCTCCATCCCACATCCATCCATCCATCCATCTATTTACAGAAAAAAAGAGATATCGCACCCGCAACCCAAAACGCTAGCTCAGATCCCGCCATCGCACCCCTCCCTCGTCCCCATCTCCTCGGCGCCGCCACCTCCTCCCCGTCCCCCTCCTGATCCAGTCCTCTCCCCGCCGCTCCCACCCATCGCCGACCTCGCCATCCTTCTCACCCACCCCCGCCGACCTTGTCCCTCCCTCCCCTCACCATCTGTCCCTACCTTAGCTCAGATCGAGTCGAGCAGGTCGGCATCCCATCTCCTCGCGGCATCCTATCGATCCACGGCCAGATCCACCGCTCACTCCGACTCACTCCTCGTCCCATCCACCCGCCGCTGTTGGCCTCCTGCGTCGCCCGCATCCAGCCGCCCAGCCTTTGCCTCGCCCGCATCCAGCCGCGCAGTGTTGTGCCGCTTCGTCTCGTTGTGGGTGGAGCTCGAGAAGTGCCATCTTCATCCTCATCCAAGGGAAGAAGCGCTGGGGACCGAGTGAGCCGCGCGTCCCGCGCCGTGGTCCGGTTCCGGCCCCCCGAGGCGGCGCGCTTCCTCAACTCGCTCCTCATCAACGACATCCTCTCCCACGCCTCATCATCCCAGCCGCAGAGGTACGCTCCCACGCCCAACCTGCCCGTGCGGGCGCCGCCGCTGCGGTACGCCATGTTGCTCACGCCGCAGGGCCGATTCCTCTGTGACCTCTTCCTCTACCACCCCGCCCCGCGCTCCCAGATGCTCGACCGCACCGGGTCCTCGCTGCGGACCAGGGAGAGGCCCGACGGGGAGGAGGATGTGGACGGGGAGGTGCTCGCGGATGTTGACGCCGCTGAGGTCGACGAGCTCCTCGCCTGCTTCAAGAGGTGAGAGTTTGCACCGATGGCTTGTTTATTCAATTCTGTAACGTGGCTTGCAGTCATTGGTCTGTCTGTGGTCGAACTGCGATTGGAAAAGTAAGATTAATTTGGGAAAGAAACAGTACGAGCCAATCAACCCATGGGGGATGATACGTCTCCAACGTATCTATAATTTTTGATTGTTCCATGCTATTATATTATCAACCTTGGATGTTTTATATGCATTTATATGCTATTTTATATGATTTTTGGGACTAACCTATTAACCTAGAGCCCAGTGCCAGTTTCTGTTTTTTCCTTGTTTTAGAGTATCGCAGAAAAGGAAAATCAAACGGAGTCCAATTGACCTGAAACTTCACGGAACTTATTTTTGGACCAGAAGAAGCCCACGGAGTATCGGAGTTGGACCAGGAGAGTCCCAGGCTACCCATGAGGGTGGGGAGCGCGCCCACCCCCCTGGGCGCGCCCCTGCCTCGTGGACAGCCCAGAGGTCCACCGACATACTTCTTCCTCCCATATATACCCATATACCCTAAAAACATCGAGGAGCACAATAGATTGGGAGTTCCGCCGCCAGAAACCTCTGTAGCCACCGAAAACCAATCTAGACCCATTCCGGCACCCTACCGGAGGGGGAATCCCTCTCCGGTGGCCATCTTCATCATCCCGGCGCTCTCCATGACGAGGAGGGAGTAGTTCTCCCTCGGGGCTGAGGGTATGTACCAGTAGCTATATGTTTGATCTCTCTCTCTCATGTTCTTGAGGTGGTACAATCTTGATGTATCGCGAGCTTTGCTATTATAGTTGGATCTTATGATGTTTCTCCCCCTCTACTCTCTTGTAATGGATTGAGTTTTCCCTTTGAAGTTATCTTATCGGATTGAGTCTTTAAGGCTTTGAGAACACTTGATGTATGTCTTGTGTGGGATAACCGTGGTGACAATGGGTTATTCTATTGATTCACTTGATGTATGTTTTGGTGATCAACTTGCGGGTTCCGCCCATGAACCTATGCATAGGGGTTGGCACACGTTTTCGTCTTGACTCTCCGGTAGAAACTTTGGGGCACTCTTTGAAGTACTTTGTGTTGGTTTGAATAGATGAATCTGAGATTGTGTGATGCATATCGTATAATCATACCCGCGGATACTTGAGGTGACATTGGAGTATCTAGGTGACATTAGGGTTTTGATTGATTTGTGTCTTAAGGTATTATTCTAGTATGAACTCTAGGATAGATTGAACGAAAAGAATAGCTTCATCTTATTTTACTACGGACTCTTGAATAGATCGATCAGAAAGAATAACTTTGAGGTGGTTTCGTACCCTGCCATAATCTCTTCGTTTGTTCTCCGCTATTAGTGACTTTGGAGTGACTCTTTGTTGCATGTTGAGGGATAGTTATGTGATCCAATTATGTTATTATTGTTGAGGGAACTTGCACTAGTGAAAGTATGAACCCTAGGCCTTGTTTCAATGCATTGCAATACCATTTGTGCTCACTTTTATCATTAGTTACCTTGTTGTTTTTATATTTTCAGATTACAAAAACATTTACCTACCATCCATATACCACTTGTATCACCATCTCTTCGCCGAACTAGTGCACCTATACAATTTACCATTGTATTGGGTGTGTTGGGGACACAAGAGACTCTTTGTTATTTGGTTGCAGGGTTGTTTGAGAGAGACCATCTTCATCCTACGCCTCCCACGGATTGATAAACCTTAGGTCATCCATTTGAGGGAAATTTGCTACTGTCCTACAAACCTCTGCACTTGGAGGCCCAACAACGTCTACAAGAAGAAGGTTGTGTAGTAGACATCAAGCTCTTTTCTAGCGCCGTTGTGGGGGAGGTTTGCGCTTGAAGGTATATCTTTAGATCTTGCAATCGAATATTTTTGTTTCTTGTTTTAGCACTAGTTTAGTTTATAAAAGAAAACTACAAAAAATATGGAATTGAGTTTGCCTCATACGCTTCATCTTTTTAATATCTTTCATGAGTATGATGGAAAGGAAAATTGTGCCAAAGTGTTAGAAGAAGAATGCATTAAAATGTTTGGCACTAAATATTTGAATGATGAGCATGATTGCAATGTTGTTAGTATGAATTCCTTGAATATCCATGATGCTAATGATATGCAAAGTCACAAGCTTGGGGAAGCTATGTTTGATGAAGATGATATTTTTTGTCCCCCAAGTTTTGATGAGAAAATTTATTATGATGAAAGAATGCCTCCTATTTATGATGATTATATTGATGAAAGTGGACTTGGAGAGGTCATGACTTTATTTTGTGATGAATCCACTATTTCGGAAGAGGTTCCAATTGATTATGAGAACAAAGTTGATATCTATGATGATTATTGTGATGGCTTGTATGCTATAAAGAATAATGATATCCATTAAACTTGTCATCATGATTTTAGTTTTCAATTGGATTATGCCTCACATGATAATTATTTTGTTGAGTTTGCTCCCACTACTATTCATGAGAAGAATCTTGCTTATGTGGAGAGTAGTAAATTTTCTATGCTTGTAGATCATGAAAATAATTCTTTATGTGATGGTTATATTGTTGAATTCATTCATGATGCTACTGAAAATTATTATGAGGGAGGAACATATGCTTGTAGGAATTGCAATAATACCAAGTTTCCTCTCTATGTGCTTAAAGTTTTAAAGTTATGCTTGTTTTGCCTTCCTATGCAAGTTGATTCTTGTTCCCATAAGTTGTTTGCTCACAAAATACCTATGCATATGAAGTGGGTTAGGCTTAAATGTGCTTGTTATATTCTTCATGATGCTCTCTTTATGTTCCAATTCTTATCTTTTATGTGAGCATCATTGACATCATCATGCCTAGCTAGGGGCTTTAAACGTTAGCGCTTGTTGGGAGGCAACCCAATTTTATTTTTGTTCCTTGCTTTTTGTTACTGTTTAGTAATAAATAATTCATCTAACCTATGTTTAGATGTGGTTTTATGTTTTAATTAGTGTTTGTGCCAAGTAAAGTCTTTAGGACCTTCTTGGGTGATTGTTATTTGATCTTGCTGTAAAAAACAGAAAGTATGTGCTCACGAGAATAATTTTAATTTTTTACCAGAGAGCGATAAAATTCCAATTCCACTTGAAGTAGATTAATAAACAAATTTCCTAGGACTTCCTAATTTCTCAGGATTTTTGGAGTTACAGAAGTATTCGAAACCTACAGATTACTACAGACTGTTCTGTTTTTGACATATTCTATTCTCTATGTGTTGTTTGCTTATTTTGATGAATCTATGGCTAGTAAAAGAGTTTATAAACCATAGAGAAGTTGGAATACAGTAGATATTACACCAATATGAATTTAGAATGAGTTCACAACAGTACCTAAGTGGTTATTTATTTTCTTATACTAACGGAGCTTACGAGTTTTCTGTTAAGTTTTGTGTTGTGAAGTTTTCAAGTTTTGGGTGAAGATTCGATGGACTATGGAACAAGGAGTGGCAAGAGCCTAAGCTTGGGGATGCCCAAGGCACCCAAGGCAATATTCAAGGACAACCAAGAGCCTAAGCTTGGGGATGCCATGGAAGGCATCCCCTCTTTCGTCTTCGTTCATCGATAACTTTACTTGGAGCTATACTTTTATTCACCACATGATATGTGTTTTGCTTGGAGCGTCATTTTATTTTATTTAGTTTTGCTTGCTGTTTGAATAAAATACCAAGATCTGAAATTCTTAAATATTAGAGAGTCTTCACATAGTTGTATAATTATTCGACTACTCGTTTATCTTCACTTATATCTTTTGGAGTAGTTTGTCATTTGCTCTAGTGCTTCACTTATATCTTTTTAGAGCACGGTGGTGGTTTTATTTTGAAGAAATTAATGAACTCTCATGCTTCACTTATATCATTTTGAGAGTCCTTATAACAGAATGGTAGTTTGCTTTGGTTACGAAACTAGCCCTAATATGATGGGCATCCAAGAGGGATATAATAAAAACTTTCATATAAAGTGCATTGAATACTATGAGAAGTTTGATACTTGATGATTGTTTTGAGATATGAGGATGGTAATATTAGAGTCATGCTAGTTGAGTAGTTGTGAATTTGAGAGATACTTGTGTTAAAGTTTGTGATTCTCGTAGCATGCACGTATGGTGAACCGTTATGTGATGAAGTCGGAGCATGATTTATTTATTGATTGTCTTCCTTAAGAGGGGCGGTCGGGGACGAGCGATGGTCTTTTCCTACCAATCTATCCCCCTAGGAGCATGCATGTAGTACTTTGTTTCGATAACTAATAGATTTTTGCAATAAGTATGTGAGTTCTTTATGACTAATGTTGAGTCCATGGATTATACGCACTCTCGCCCTTCCACCATTGCTAGCCTCTCTAGTATCGCGCAACTTTCGTCGGTACCTTAAACCCACCATGTACCTTCCTCAAAACAGCCACCAGACCTACCTATTATGGCATTTCCATTGCCATTCCGAGATATATTGCCATGCAACTTTCCACCGTTCCGTTATTATGACACGCTTCATCATTGTCATATTGCTTTGCATGATCATGTAGTTGACATCGTATTTGTGGCAAAGCCACCGTTCATAATTCTTCCATACATGTCACTCTTGAGTCATTGCACATCCCGGTACACCGCCGGAGGCATTCATATAGAGTCATATTTTGTTCTAATTCTTGAGTTGTAAGTAAATAAAAGTGTGATGATCATCATTATTAGAGCATTGTCCCAGTGAGGAAAGGATGATGGAGACTATGATTCCCCCATAAGTCAGGATGAGACTCCGGACGAAAAAAAGAGGAAAAAAGGCCATAAAAAAGAGAAAAGGACCAAATAAAAAAATAAAAAAAAATAATTAAAAAAAATGAGCGAAAAAAGAGAGAAGGGGCAATGTTACTATCCTTTTGCCACACTTGTGCTTCAAATTAGCACCATGATCTTCATGATAGAGAGTCTCCTATGTTGTCATTTTCATATACTAGTGGGAATCTTTCATTATAGAACTTGGCTTGTATATTCCAATGATGGGCTTCCTCAAAATTCCCTAGGTCTTCGTGAGCAAGCGAGTTGGATGCACACCCACTAGTTTCTTTTGTTGAGCTTTCATACATTTATAGCTCGAGTGCATCCGTTGAATGGCAATCCCTACTCACTCACATTGATATCTATTGATGGGCATCTCCATAGCCCGTTGATACGCCTAGTTGATGTGAGACTATCTTCTCCTTTTTGTCTTCTCCACAACCACCATTCTATTCCACCTATAGTGCTATGTCCATGGCTCACGCTCATGTATTGCGTGAAGATTGAAAAAGTTTGAGAACATCAAAAGTATGAAACAATTGCTTGGCTTGTCATCGGGGTTGTGCATGATTTAAATATTTTGTGTGGTGAAGATAGAGCATTGCCAGACTATATGATTTTGTAGGGATAGCTTTCTTTGGCCATGTTATTTTGAGAAGACATGATTACTTGGTTAGTATGCTTGAAGTATTATTATTTTTATGTCAACTTTAAACTTTTGTCTTGAATCTTATGGATCTGAATATTCTTGCCACAATAAAGAGAACTACATGGATAAATATGGTAGGTAGCATTCCACATCAAAAATTCTGTTTTTATCATTTACCTACTCGAGGACGAGCAGGAATTAATTTTGGGGATGCTGATACGTCTCCAATGTATCTATAATTTTTGATTGTTCCATGCCATTATATTATCAACCTTGGATGTTTATATGCATTTATATGCTATTTTATATGATTTTTGGGACTAACCTATTAACCTAGAGCCCAGTGCCAGTTTCTGTTTTTTCCTTGTTTTAGAGTATCGCAGAAAAGGAAAATCAAACGGGGTCCAATTGACCTGAAACTTCACGGAACTTATTTTTGGACCAGAAGAAGCCCACGGAGTATCGGAGTTGGACCAGGAGAGTCCCGGGCTTCCCACGAGGGTGGGGGCGCGCCCCCTGCCTCGTGGACAGCCCAAAGGTCCACCGACATACTTCTTCCTCCCATATATACCCATATAGCCTAAAAACACCGAGGAGCACAATAGATCGGGAGTTCCGCCGCCAGAAACCTCCGTAGCCACCGAAAACCAATCTAGACCCGTTCCGGCACCCTGCCGGAGGGAGAATCCCTCTCCGGTGGCCATCTTCATCATCCCGGCGCTCTCCATGACGAGGAGGGAGTAGTTCTCCCTCGGGGCTGAGGGTATGTACCAGTAGCTATGTGTTTGATCTCTCTCTCTCTCTCATGTTCTTGAGGTGGTACAATCTTGATGTATCGCGAGCTTTGCTATTATAGTTGGAGATTATGATGTTTCTCCCCTCTACTCTCTTGTAATGGATTGAGTTTTCCCTTTGAACTTATCTTACCGGATTGAGTCTTTAAGGATTTGAGTACACTTGATGTATGTCTTGCGTGGGATAACCGTGGTGACAATGGGTTATTCTATTGATTCACTTGATGTATGTTTTGTTGATCAACTTGCGGGTTTTTCCCATGAACCTATGCATAGGGGTTGGCACATGTTTTCGTCGTGACTCTCTGGTAGAAACTTTGGGGCACTCTTTGAAGTACTTTGTGTTGGTTTGAATAGATGAATCTGAGATTGTGTGATGCATATCTTATAATCATACCCACGGATACTTGAGGTGACATTGGAGTATCTAGGTGACATTAGGGTTTTGATTGATTTGTGTCTTAAGGTGTTATTCTAGTACGAACTCTAGGATAGATTGAATGGAAAGGATAGCTTCATGTTATTTTACTATGGACTCTTGAATAGATTGATCAGAAAGAATAACTTTGAGGTGGTTTTGTACCCTACCATAATCTCTTCGTTTGTTCTCCGCTATTAGTGACTTTGGAGTGACTCTTTGTTGCATGTTGAGGGATAGTTATGTGATCCAATTATGTTATTATTGTTGAGGGAACTTGCACTAGTGAAAGTATGAACCCTAGGCCTTGTTTCAACGCATTGCAATACCGTTTGTGGTCACTTTTATCATTAGTTACCTTGCTGTTTTTATATTTTCATATTACAAAAACCTTTATCTACCATCCATTTACCACCTGTATCACCATCTCTTCACCGAACTAGTGCACCTATACAATTTACCATTGTATTGGGTGTGTTGGGGACACAAGAGACTCTTTGTTATTTGGTTGCAGGGTTGTTTGAGAGAGACCATCTTCATCCTACGCCTCCCACGGATTGATAAACCTTAGGTCATCCACTTGAGGGAAATTTGCTACTATCCTACAAACCTCTGCACTTGGAGGCCCAACAACGTCTACAAGAAGAAGGTTGTGTAGTAGACATCAGGTAAACCATTAACCAACCACTTTAGGAAATGGACCTTCTATAATCAAAGCAGTTGCTGGTTGATTAGCTGTTTCCTTGGGTAGTCAGTGTGAGGTTACAATTTGCAGATGATCGATTGTGGGCCCATTACGGTTGGACATTTTAGTGCCATAACTGAGAACATAACTTTTACTCCATGCCTTGGTTCATATGCTGCAGAAAACTGTGGCTCTGTGTTCAATTTATTTCTTATACATCTCTATAAATTAGTAATAGCAATTTGGATTGCTCTGTCTTCACAGTGCTTAAATGGACTAGATTTACAAATCAATGGTGAACCCTAATCTAGTGAATGAAATAATGGAACAAAAACATGTCCCCTTTTTCTTAAGATGACATACTGAAGTAAAACCCAACTAAAGCTGAACTGTTCATGTCGAGGGATTAAACACAGCACGCGCAGTTTTCTGCTCCGTTTAATATACTTGTGCATCTTGTGCTTATACTACCATTTGCTTGGTTCTTAACATAGGTGAAGTGTCCAGCTATGGTTCTCACTGACCAGTCACACTGGCAAGTCGAACGCGCAGGGAGAGACGACCCTCGTTACCACTCTGTACGCTGATCCTGATTCACGGTATGGCTAATGTTTCCCCTCCCTGCTCTCAGTTCATCCATGGATCTTGTGTTTGTGTGATGATTTTTCGAATCTCTTGCAGACTGGGGTGTGCAGTACGTCCGCGGGTGCCACCGATCCAGAGCCTGATGTTGCTGCTGAAGAGCAGAGAGATCAAGCTCCCCCAAAGGGACATCTGGAGGGCCTTACTCATCAGGTGAGCTGATGTTTGCCCGAGCGCTTTGACTAGCAATGCTTTTTTCTGAGAGAGAGAGAGAGAGAGAGAGAGACAAGTGATATTGATGTTGTGATTGATGTTTCGTGCTTCGTGAGATTGTAGTTGGTAGTGGGATAGGCTGATATCCTCGTTGGGTAGAATGTCTGCCTCGCCCTAATTTGATCTATGTGTCATGCATGTGTTTCGGTGCTGGTAAGATTGCCAGAATCTAGCAACAGATGTGAGGCTTGCCACTGAATAATGTTGTTGGCCAACTTTTTTATAAACCGGACACCAGTAAGAAAAGGCCTATGCAGTATTGCTTAGTCTATACTTAATATTGTATAGATTTTACAACATGATATGATCAACGGAGAATAAAACAGTGCAAGTGCCTGCCAGTAGCACCATGATCAACTTTGCATACTAGTAGCTGCTATACAAGTCCAGATTTCACCGTGAGTAGTTATTCTAGGTATAGAAGCTGAACCCATCTTCAACTGTTATTTTAAACACATATTTTGATGTGTGACCTGATAATGAAGTATTGGTTGGTTGTGATTCCAAGCATAAATCTCTTGACATTACTACTTGTTACTGCAAGCATGTTGTCTTGACATGCTGCATTTCGATCTGAATATGTTGGCAAGAGCGTCTAAATTAATTTAGTATATATGCATGTTTCATCTTAGTCTCTCAGTATGGTTGGATGTGTGCTTCAGGGGGATAAACTAGTATCTGTGCTCATTATTGGCTTTGAAGTTTTATGTTTGTCTAGTGTGTAAGGAGCTCTAATTTCTTTTTCTAGCGCCTAAATTATGCCATGTGCCCCCTTCAATCAAAAAAGAACAACTAAAGCCATCAAGAACAAGGTGGAAGCATTACTATTAAGAACACACATTACTATTAAGTTTAAAAGTTCTGTTGAAACAAGGTGGAAGCATGTTCTTTCTTGCAAATGTTTTGTTAGCTAATATGAAGATAGAGCATTGAGTTCAATCCATTACTGGGATTCTTGTTGTTTGTCTTTGAGCAATGCTTGCGTTTTAGCTACTGCCACTTTGAGCTGTTGTAGCTTGTAGTTATCAATTCTAGCTGGGTTTATATATTGCATTTCTGGAGAAGTTGATCGACTTGTATGAGTTTTTTTTGTTATATAAGATGAACAAATGTTATGTATACAGTGTGAGCTGACTAGTAATCCTAGAGAGAACCAGCTCCAATTTTGCAAATGTTATGGTACATTATATGGTTTCTTTAGCTATGCAATGCCACACTTATATTTTAATTTTCTGTTTAATGTAAATTTTGGTATCGTTCTCAATTTCGGTGCCTCTGGTTGATGCAGGTGCACATGAGTGTTATGGATGACATGGTCTCCTTTTCGGCATGTGCAAGTGTCGGGTGGGTCTTGCCTACATGGTTTACCGGCAAGCTGCAGTTCAGGTGGGTGCTCCAGCTCTCCCTTCTCATGCTATACATCCAGGTACACCCTTCCATCGGTACCTACACATACCAATGCCCGCTGGCTAGATCTCATCGGATCATATCTTTTGGCTTAATTTTACTTCAGGAATTGTGTCCCTTGGATACAAGGGAATAGTCAAATACTTCACTGGATTGTTCCTTCTGTGTAATCATCGTTGTCTCATTAGTTCCTTGTCTAATCACTGGCCGAGGGGGGTACCTTATGATGCAAATCATACTGTTTGGAACTTGATTAATATTGTTTCTTGCTTGCGTCATTAAATGAACTTGCACTAAATGGACGCAAATAAAGGAGCTGACTATTAAATGAACTTGTACTAACTGGAAACAATTTCTGTATGGTGTACATAAATATCGAGTTGATAGTTGATCTGTGGCAAATATAGCTGCGTGTAACTTGTTTACTTGGTTCGTCTTTTACAGGAGCAGCTACGTGTAACTTCTTTACTTGGTTCCTGTTTTACAGGAGCTCCAGGCCTAAGAAAGTTGGAAGCGCGAAGATGTGAAGAAAAGCGCGAAGCTGTGAACTGCTACTCAGCAAAGAGTTGTCTGTTCTATTTGACTGTAATAGCTGGTATACCTGGGTTGTAATAGTCTACAGAAATAGTAATACACTAATTTAGTGTTATTTGACCAATTTCACATGTTCTCTTATTTGTTTGGAATATTTGATTATGAATGTGATTTGATAGTGTGTGAGATGGGAACCTGGCCAGTGCAACCCACTTATGAAATAATATGACTAGTTCGTAACTTTTTGATGTGTGGGATCAATATATGAGATTAACATGACTAGTGGGACTAGCTTCAAAATATATTTTCCAAAAATATATAATCAATAGACTGTAAAAGGCTAAAGCCCAGAGATAAAAAGGCTGAAATATTGGGCTTGGCGCATGTAGCCCAATAGAATTCATAGGAAAAATAACAATAGCGATATCGAATTTGTTGGGCTCGGCCCATGTAGAACACCGAATTGGACCGGGTTGAATCTTATCCACGTCAGATTGCCACGTCGGATCCGATGTGGACTGAGCAGACAACCAATGACCAAAAAATTGGTCGTGGAATCAACGACCTTTCCCATTGTAGAAAGAAGGTCGTTAATTTCAGTTTACGACCGCCAGCTTTTGACCATTTTTTTTGGTCACAAAAAGGTCGCAAATGAAAAACAATGACCTTTCAGCGACCAATAGTGATGGTCGCAAGTTGACATATTTCTTGTAGTGGTTGGCACCGGCAGCAATAGGAGACGAGCCCGCCGGTGCGGTGGTCTCCCATGGCTGGAGAAGTCCAACGCAACGGCTTTGACACGGGGCGTGAGTTGGCCGTGGCGGGACCGTGAATCATGGCAGCACGCGCTGCTGTGGAGCCTTGGCCATGGCGGCCAAGGCAAGAAGAGGCGACCATGGTTGGTGTTAGAAGGGAGAGAGAGGAGATTGGTGGAATCGTTGTATATTTCTTGAGCCTTGTGGGCACATATATAGGCATACTAGACAAGGTAGGACCAAATCCTAGCCTATCCTATACTTCCTAATAATCATAATACTCAGCATCCCCCCGTAGTCACAACGGTAGCAACGCAGACGGTGAGACTAGAGAAGAATCTGAAGGCAAGCCAACAGACACCCCCCATAGTCGTAATGATTGATGCATCGCGGAAGTCGTGGCTAGAATGGAAACCGACGAGGTTGCTCAAGCAAGGCGGTAGCCCTTTGTGCCGATTGTTGAGGTAACCGAGAGCGTGGGTGGTGCTGCCGTGGTCGAGGTAGCCGTGCGAAGAACGCCGTGGTCAATGTCGATTTGGGGTAGCTGGTGTCAAGGAAGTCGCCGAGGATCCGCGGGCGAAAGGAAGCGTCGAGTTAGTCATAGGCGCAGTGGTGTCGAAGTAGTGGTGCGCTGGGAAGAAGACGTTGTTGACGACGTGTCACATAGGGATTGCCAAGCTCGGGGACACATCATGGATGAAGGCACGCATCGGTGTTGCCAGCACCGGGCATGCATAGACTAATGAAGACGAAGTTGACGAAGCGCCGCACCAGGCTTGCTAAGCCCGGGGACACGTCGTGGACAAAGGCATGCATCAGTGTTGTCAGCACCGGGCATGCATAGACGAGGAACCTGCATGAGCTGTACACCATGTCAAGGAGTCGGAGGGGCCAGTAGATAAGAACTCGACGACGGTTGCAGCGCCAAGCAGTGCGGGGCCGATGTCGCCAACGGTGGTCGGAGTAGACGAAGTGGTCGGGGAAGATGACGGCGATGCTAGCGATGAGTTCATGATGGATGAAGACGAAGGGGGTGAACTGGCAGCGCGGCTCGGGTCAGCGAGCTACAGCGGCGCCGAAGAAGGGCGGCGGCGGCTGCTTGGTTAGGAGTGCAGTGGCGATGCTCAAAGTAGGCGAGGAAAACCCAACAACGTGACGAAGACCTGTGCGGACAGTGGTGTTCCCGCCCCAAGGGAGGAGGCACGACGCATACCACGTGAAGTCGATGCGCGGGGACGGCGGAGTTGACCGCTGGCCACGACACTACGGCCCGAAGGGGCGACGCAGCAGTAGCAGGCGGGTCAGGGCGACAACGGGATGACCTAGGGTAGCAGCGGGAACCGCGGGCCACGGTGCTACAGCCCGAAGGGGCGGCGCAGCGCCAGAGTGTGGGTCAGTGCAACTGCGAGGACGGCCTCAGGTCCGCGGCGGGGACCACGTGTCGCGACATTACGGCCCGAAGGGGTGATACGTCTCCAACGTATCTATAATTTTTGATTGTTCCATGCTATTATATTATCTGTTTTGGATGTTAATGGGTTTTAATTTACCTTTTTATATTATTTTTGGGACTAACCTACTAACCAAAGGCCCAGTGCAAATTGCTGTTTTTTTTTACCAATTTCAGTGTTTCGCAGAAAAGGAATATCAAACGGAACCCAAACGGGATGAAACCTTTGGGAGAGTTATTTTTGGAACAAACATGATCCAGGGGACTTGGAGTGGACGTCAAGAAAGAAACGAGGGAGCCACGAGGCAGGGGCGCGCCTGTCCCTCCTCGGTGCGCCCCCACCCTCGTGGGCCCCTCGCAGCTCCACCGACCTACTTCTTCCTCCTATATATATCCATATACCCCGAAAACATCCGGGAGCACCATGAAACCCTATTTCCACCGCCGTAACCTTGTGTACCCAAGAGATCCCATCTTGGGGCCTTTTCTGGAGCTCCGCCGGATGGGGAATCGATCACGGAGGGCTTCTACATCAACACCATAGCCTCTTCAATGATTTGTGATTAGATTACCACAGACCTTCGGGTCCATAATTATTAGCTAGATGGCTTCTTCTCTCTCTTTGGATCTCAATACAATGTTCTCCTCAATCTTCTTGGAGATCTATTTGATGTAACTCTTTTTGCGGTGTGTTTGTCGAGATCCGATGAATTGTGGGTTTATGATCAAGTTTATCTATGAACAATATTTGATTCTTCTCTGAAATCTTTTATGTATGATTGGTTATCTTTGCAAGTCTCTTCGAATTATCAGTTTGGTTTGGCCTATTAGATTGATCTTTCTTGCAATGGGAGAAGTGCTTAGCTTTGGGTTCAATCTCGCGGTGTCCTTTCCCAGTGACAGCAGGGGCAGCAAGGCACGTATTGTATTATTGCCATCGAGGATAAATAGATGGGGTTTATATCATATTGCTTGAGTTTATCCCTCTACATCATGTCATCTTGCCTAATGTGTCACTCTATTCTTATGAACTTAATACTCTAGATGCATGCTGGATAGCGGTCAATGTGTGGAGTAATAGTAGTAGATGCAGAATCGTTTCGGTCTACTTGTCGCGGACGTGATGCCTATATACATGATCATGCCTAGATATTCTCATAATTATGCACTTTTCTATCAATTGCTCGACAGTAATTTGTTCACCCACCATAATACTTATGCTATCTTGAGAGAAGCCACTAGTGAAACCTATGGCCCCCGGGTCAATCTTTTATCATATAAGTTTCCAATCTATTTTATTTCGCAATCTTTACTTTCAATCTATATCATAAAAATACCAAAAATATTTATTTATCTTGTTATTTCTATCAGATCTCACTCACGTAAGTGACTGTGAGGGGATTGACAACCCCTTTACCGCGTTGGTTGCGAGGTTCTTATTTGTTTGTGTTGGTACGAGGGACTTGCGTGTAGTCTCCTACTGGATTGATACCTTGGTTCTCAAAAACTGAGGGAAATACTTACGCTACTTTGCTGCATCACCCTTTCCTCTTCGAACCAACGTAGTGCTCAAGAGGTAGCAAGAAGGATTTCTGGTGCCGTTGCCGGGGAGATCTACGCATAAGTCAAGACATACCAAGTACCCATCACAAACTCTATCCCTCGCATTACATTATTTGCCATTTGCCTCTCATTTTCCTCTCCCCCACTTCTAAAATGATTTTCGAAAACCTTTGCCTTTTCTTCGCCTTCTTCCCCTATGTATCATTATTTGTGTTTCCATGTGCCTTCTATTTGCTTGCATCTTGGCTTGCTAAAAATCTATTGATATGGATCCACTTAAAGTGTTCTACTTGGATCATCTTCGATCCTTATGCGCTCGTGCTGAAACCCCAACTACCCTAGTTGATGGGAAATCTTTAGATGAGCATGCTCATTTTGTGCGTCACCGTTTGTCTGAAAAAGGGAGACTCTTATGGGATCAAATAAACAGATTGTTGTGTTATACTTGGAATCTTTGTGATATTTATGATTTTACTTGTTTCTCTAAGAACCCTAAAAAACACCTCCCCTACCTATGTGAGTTTAATGATAATGAAATCTTATCTTCCTATGCAAAGGGTGTTTATAGTTACTATGATATTGAACAAATTGAAGAATTTATTGCTTTTAAGGGTGCTTATGAAGTTGCTTCTTTGATTGAAAAGTATGATAATACTATCTACGAATCTGAAAATTTTGACATACTTAAATATTGCTATGAAAACTATGCTCATAATGTCTATGTCAAAGAATTTATTGAAAGAATGATTGTTGCTTCGGAAGAAAATAATTATATGCATGAATCTATAGATAATTATGATTCCGATGATTTGATTGAAATATCCCTTGATGAACATGATGCTTCCTATTCTTGTGGCCATGATGCCACTATTTATGAAGATGAATTTTCTATAGTTCCCTATGTTAAACATGAGATCGTTGTTATTTCACCCATACTTGATAGTTCCTTCGATAAAAAGCATGATTGCAATGATGTTATTATAAATTCTCTTAATGTCAATTGTGTTAATGATATGCAAAACCTCAAGCTTGGGGATGTTAGTTTTGCTATGACTACTATTTGTTGCAATGATCATGATTGGGGTGATTCTTCTTATGATCTTGAAAATTTATTTAAGCCCCATGATGAATATGAGATTGATAATAATGTTTGCAATAATATTTAAAGTGGGTTTGTAAGAGTGTCAATTTTAGATCCCACATATTTGGAGAATGTTCAATCTTATGAAGTTTTTGATAACAGTGAGTTTGGAGAGGTCATGACTTTAGTTAATGTTAATCCCACTATTTTGGAAGAGTGTCAACTTTGCATGCATGTGGATCGTGTTGAAAATATTTTATGTGATAGCTATTTTGGTGAACTTTCTTATGATCCCATATGTAATTATTATGAGAGAGGAAAATATGATTGTAGAAATTTTCATGTTACTAAATTACCTCTCGTTATGTTGAGATTGCTATTGTTTCTTTCTGCTTCCTTGCATATGCTAGTTTTTGCTTATCTTGATAATTTGTTTGCTTATAAAATGCCTATGCATAGGAAGTATGTTAGACTTAGATGTGTTTGTCACGTGTTTCATGATGCTCTCTTTGTGCTTCAATTCTTGTCTTTCATGTGAGCATCATTGAAATTACCAATGCCTTGCTAGGGGCGTTAAACGATAGCGCTTGTTGGGAGGCAACCCAATTTTATTTTTGTTTCTTGCTTTTTGGTTCTGTTTAGTAATAAATAATTCATCTAGCCTATGCTTAGATGTGGTTTTATGCTTTTAATTAGTGTATGTGCCAAGTAGAACCTTTGGGAAGACTTGGGGGAAGTTTTTGCGATCTTGCTGTAAAAACAGAAACTTTAGCGCTCACAAGATTTGCTTCCATTCTTTACTGGAGAGTGCGATTAGGTTGATTATTTTTTCATATGATTAATAGAAAAATTCCTCACGTCCACCAATTTATTTCAGAATTTTTGGGGTTACAGAAGTATTCAAAACCTACAGATTATTACAGACTGTTCTGTTTTTGACAGATTCTGTTTTTCATGTGTTGTTTGCTTATTTTGATGAATCTATGCCTAGTATCGGAGGGTATGAACCATAGAGAAGTTGGAATACAGAAGTTTTAAAGCCAATATAAATAAATAATGAGTTCATTACAGTAACTTAAGTGGTGATTTGTTTTCTTATACAAACGGAGCTCATGATATTTTCTGTTGAGTTTTGTGTTGTGAAGTTTTCAAGTTTTGGGTAAAGATTTGATGGATTATGGAATAAGGAGTGGCAAGAGCCTAAGTTTGGGGATGTCCAAGGCACCCCAAGGTAAAATTCAAGGACAACCAAAAGCCTAAGCTTGGGGATGCCCCGGAAGGCATCCCCTCTTTTGTCTTCGTCCATCGATAACTTTACTTGAGGCTATATTTTTATTCACCACATGATATGTGTTTTGCTTGGAGAGTCTTGTATGATTTGAGTCTTTGCTTTTTAGTTTGCCACAATCATCCTTGCTGTACAAACCTTTTTGGGAGAGACACACATGAATTGGGATTTATTAGAATATTCTATGTGCTTCACTTATATCTTTTAAGCTAGATAATTTTGCTCTAGTGCTTCACTTATATCTTTTTAGAGCACGGTGGTGGTTTTATTTTATAGAAATTATTGATCTCTCATGCTTCACTTATATTATTTTGAGAGTCTTTTAGAACAGTATGGTAATTTGCTTTGGTTATAAAATTATTCCTAATATGATAGGCATCCAAGATGGGTATAATAAAAACTATCATAAAAAGTGCATTGAATACTATGAGAAGTTTGATACTTGATGATTGTTTTGAGATATGAAGATAGTGATATTAGAGTCATGCTAGTTGAGTAGTTGTGAATTTGAGAAATACTTGTTCTAAAGTTTGTGATTCCCGTAGCATGCACGTATGGTGAACCGTTATGTGATGAAGTCGGAGCATGATTTATTTATTGATTGTCTTCTTTATGAGTGGCGGTCGGGGACGAGCGATGGTCCTTTCCTACCAATCTAGCACCCTAGGAGCATGCGCGTAGTACTTTGTTTCGATAACTAATAATTTTGCAATAAGTATGTGATTTCTTTATGACTAATGTTGAGTCCATGGATTATACACACTCTCACCCTTCCACCATTGCTAGCCTCTCTAGTACCGCGCAACTTTCGCCGGTACCTTAAACCCACCATATACCTTCCTCAAAACAGCCACCATACCTACCTATTATGGCATTTCCATAGCCATTCCGAGATATATTGGCATGCAACTTTCCACCGTTCTGTTTATTATGACACGCTTCATCATTGTCATATTGCTTTGCATGATCATGTAGTTGACATCGTATTTGTGGCAAAGCCACCGTTCATAATTCTTTCATATATGTCGCTCATGAGTCATTGCACATCCCGGTACACCGCCGGAGGCATTCACATAGAGTCATATTTTGTTCTAAGAATTGAGTTGTAATTCTTGAGTTGTAAGTAAATAAAGTGTGATGATCATCATTATTAGAGCATTGTCTCATGTGAGGAAAGGATGATGGAGACTATGATTCCCCGACAAGTCGGGATGAGACTGCGGACAAAAATAAATAAATAAATAAATAAATAAGAGAAAAAAAGGCTATAAAAAAGAAAGAGAAAAGGCCCAAATAAAAAAAATGAGAGAAAAAGAGAGAAGGAACAATTTACTATCCTTTTACCACACTTGTGCGTTGAAAGGATCGATATGGTTGACTAGAGGGGGGTGAATAGGCAACTACCAATTTTTAACTTTTCTATATCAAATTAAACTTTGCATCAAAGTAGGTTGTCTAGATGTGCAACTAGGTGAGCAACCTATATGATGCAAAACCAACAAGCAAGCTAACAAGCAAGAGAAGTAACACTAAAGAGCTTGCACAAGTAAAGGTAAGAGATAACCAAGAGTGGATCCGTGAAGACGAGGATGTGTTACCGAAGTTCCTTCCCTTTGAGGGGAAGTACGTCTCCGTTGGAGCGGTGTGGAGGCACGATGCTCCCCAAGAAGCCACTAGGGCCACCGTATTCTCCTCACGCCCTCACACAATGCGAGATGCCGTGATTCCACTATTGGTGCCCTTGAAGGCGGCGACCGAACCTTTACAAACAAGGTTGGGGCAATCTCCACAACTTAATCGGAGGCTCCCAACAAAACCACGAAGCTTCACCACAATGGACTATGGCTCCGTGGTGACCTCAACCGTCTAGGGTGCTCAAACACCCAAGAGTAACAAGATCCGCTAGGGATGAGTGGGGGAATCGAAAATCCCTTGGTGGAAGTGTAGATCGGGGCCTTCTCAACCACTCCCGAGCAAATCAACAAGTTTGATTGGCTAGAGAGATAGATCGGGTGAAAATGGAGCTTGGAGCATTTAATGGAGCTTGAGCAATAAATGGAACTTGGGGGGGGGAAGAGGTAGGTCAAAGAGAAGAAGGGGACTCCCTTTTATAGTGGGGGCAACAATCCAACCGTTGCCCCTCACCAACCAGCCCCGCACAGGGCGGTACTACCGCTGAGAGGGGGCAGTACTACCGCCAGGTCAGCGGTATTGCCGTGCCAGCCAACGGAACTGCCGCGCAGAGGAGACTAGTAGGGAATAGGACCCAACGCGGTACTACCGGAGTGGTAGGGGCGGTACTACCGCTCCTGGAACGGTACTACCGCCTCTACAACCGCGACTAGTGCCGCAAAACCCGACATGAGAAAAAGACCCCTAGAGTCGAGGCGGTAGGAGCCACACAGCCCAGAGGTACTATGGCAGCGGGGTCACGGGCGGTACTACCGCCGTGGAATGGTACTGCCGCTTGTGACCCTTCGGCCGTACTACCGCTAGTAGTGCGGTACTACCGCTGGGGCACAGAAGAGAGAGAGAGAGAGAGAGAGAGAGAGAGAGAGAGAATCTCTCCAAAGAGGCTGAGGACGAGGCGGAGGTGCCAGGCACCCCAGCGGTACTACTGCTGTGGAGCCACGGGCGGTACTACCGCTGTGGAGCGGTACTGCCGCTTGTGGCTCCTCAGTGGTACTACCGCTGGGTTGCGCGGTACTACCGCTTGGACCCAAACAGGACAAGGAAGAGAGGAGAGATCTCTACAATGGAATGAAAAAGCTTGGAGGGTGAGAAGCTGATGTGTACGTGTTGATTCCACCCATGCAATACCCCAGCGGACCCCCTCTTGATAGTACGGTGCCCTCTACGCAACTAGTCCACCGAGAAAGAAACGAAAGAGCTACACCGTCTTGAAATATACTCCGAGGGGAAGAAAACGTCTCGTGCCAGGGGAGAATCTGTGAATTATTCAAAGCACAAGATTAGTCCGCAAACATGTTGTCATCAATCACCAAAACTACCTTGAGAGTGATATGCCGTAACATGCGTCAAAGTAGCACCATGTTCTTCATGATAGAGAGTCCCCTATGTTGTCACTTTCATATACTAGTGGGAATTTTACATTATAGAACTTAGCTTGTATATTCCCGTGATGGGCTTCCTCAAAATTCCCTAGGTCTTCATGAGCAAGCAAGTTGGATGCACACCCACTTAGTTTCTTTTGTTGAGCTTTCATACACTTATAGCTCTAGTGTATCCGTTGCATGGCAATCCCTACTCACTCACATTGATATCTATTGATGGGCATCTCCATAGCCCGTTGATACGCCTAGTTGATGTGAGACTATCTTCTCCTTTTTGTCTTCTCCACAACCACCATTCTATTCCACCTATAGTGCTATGTCCATGGCTCACGCTCATGTATTGCGTGAAGATTGAAAAAGTTTGAGAACATCAAAAGTATGAAACAATTGCTTGGCTTGTCATCGGGGTTGTGCATGATTTAAATATTTTGTATGGTGAAGATTGAGCATAGCCAGACTATATGATTTTGTAGGGATAACTTTCTTTGGCCATGTTATTTTGAGAAGACATAATTGCTTTGTTAGTATGCTTGAAATATTATTATTATTTTTTCAATATTAAACTTTTGTCTTGAATCTTTCGGATCTGAACATTCTTGCCACAATAAAGAAAATTACATTGAGAATTATCCTAGGTAGCATTCCACATCAAAAATTCTGTTTTTATCATTTACCTACTCGAGGACGAGCAGGAATTAAGCTTGGGGATGCTTGATACATCTCCAACGTATCTATAATTTTTGATTGTTCCATGCTATTATATTATCTGTTTTGGATGTTAATGGTCTTTAATTTACCTTTTTATATTATTTTGGGACTAACCTACTAACCAAAGGCCAAGTGCAAATTGTTTTTTTTGCCTATTTCAGTGTTTCGCAGAAAAGGAATATCAAACGGAATGAAACCTTCGGGAGAGTTATTTTTGGAACAAACGTGATCCAGGGGACTTGGAGTGGACGTCAAGAAAGAAACGAGGGAGCCATGAGGCAGGGAGGCGCGCCTGCCCCCTGGGCGCGCCCCCACCCTCGTGGGCCCCTAGCAGCTCCACCGACCTACTTCTTCCTCCTATATATATCCATATACTCCGAAAACATTCGGGAGCACCACGAAACCCTATTTCCACCGCCACAACCTTCTGTACCCAAGAGATCCCATCTTGGGGCCTTTTTCGGAGCTCCGCCGGAGGGGGAATCGATCACGAAGGGCTTCAACATCAACACCATAGCCTCTCCGATGATGTGTGAGTAGTTTACCACAGACCTCTGGGTCCATAGTTATTAGCTAGTTGGCTTCTTCTCTATCTTTGGATCTCAATACAATGTTCTCCTCAATCTTCTTGGAGATCTATTTGATGTAACTCTTTTTGCGGTGTGTTTGTCGAGATCCGATGAATTGTGGGTTTATGATCAAGTTTATCTATGAACAATATTTGATTCTTCTCTGAAATCTTTTATGTATGATTGGTTATCTTTGCAAGTCTCTTCGAATTATCAGTTAGGTTTGGCCTACTAGATTGATCTTTCTTGCAATGGGAGAAGTGCTTAGCTTTGGGTTCAATCTTGCGGTGTCCTTTCCCAGTGACAGCAGGGGCAGCAAGGCACGTATTGTATTGTTGCCATCGAGGATAAAAAGATGGGGTTTATATCATATTGCTTGAGTTTATCCCTCTACATCATGTCATCTTGCCTAATGCGTTACTCTATTCTTATGAACTTAATACTCTAGATGCATGCTAGATAGTGGTTGATGTGTGGAGTAATAGTAGTAGATGCAGAATCGTTTCGGTCTATTTTTCGTGGACGTGATGCCTATATACATGATCATGCCTAGATATTCTCATAATTATGCACTTTTCTATCAATTGCTCGACAGTAATTTGTTCACCCACCGTAATACTTATGTTATCTTGAGAGAAGGCACTAGTGAAATCTATGGCCCCCGGGTCTATCTTTTATCATATAAGTTTCCAATCTATTTTATTTCGCAATCTTTACTTTAAATCTATATCATAAAAATACCAAAAATATTTATTTATCTTATTATTTCTATCATATCTCACTCTCGTAAGTGACCGTGAAGGCATTGACAACCCCTTTATCGCGTTGGTTGTGAGGTTCTTATTTGTTTGTGTAGGTACGAGGGACTTGCGTGTAGTCTCCTACTGGATTGATACATTGGTTCTCAAAAAGTGAGGGAAATACTTACGCTAC
This sequence comes from Triticum urartu, assembly GCF_003073215.2. NCBI lineage: Eukaryota > Viridiplantae > Streptophyta > Magnoliopsida > Poales > Poaceae > Triticum > Triticum urartu. The sequence continues at coordinate 366,758,354 of NC_053026.1, read as the reverse complement.
TTTGCTGCATCACCCTTTCCTCTTCAAGGGAAAACCAACGCAGTGCTCAAGAGGTAGCAAGGGGCGACGCAGCGGCGACGCGTGAGTCGGTGCAGCCGTGGGGAGAACCACGGGGCAGCGGCGCTGCGGCCCGATGAGGCGATGCAGCGGTATCCCGTTGCTCGATCGGTGGACCCCGGGGAGGATCTTCACAGGACCTGCGGAGGCGCGCACAAGCGACTAGCTAAGTCGGGCGCGCGGTGCGGATGGAGCGGAGCGGAGACCTGGTGATCAATTTGGCCGCTCGCAAGGTCGGAGGCGCCTGTCGATGATGAGGTGGCGGAGCCACTGAGGCCACACGTGAGGGACGCGTGAAAAACCAACGCGTGCATGCGGCCCACGCCCGAGAGGGGTGCAAGCTATCCATCACAATGCAGCTGGTCCATGCATCATTACAGCGCGGCGTCAGTGTCGGTGGATAGATGCAGTCGAGTAGGGTGGAGGTGAGGTGTTGTCAGATCCTGATCAGATGAGGGCGATGATGGTTGGCGCAGTGCAACGGGCGGGCAGACGCACGAACATCAGCCGGGACGGGCCACTGCATCGCACGATGCCGCTGGGTCGGGCAGGAGGCCGGGTGGTCGCGCTGGTGTCAGAGTAGAGGCACGGGGTCAACGGCAGCGTCGGGAGACGCAAACCAATCTTAGATTGAAAAAACAAAAAGTAAGCGCCGATCATAACGACCGGCGAGAGAGAGAAAACCCCGGACCAAGGATCAGAAAAAAGACTCTCTAGGGCAGCGGGTCAACTCAACCGGCGGACCAACCCTAGGTACGGGCGGCACGACCCTTGGCGGTGGTCATGGAGGCCGACCACCCCTGGGGCGACGCGCGAGGCGGAAGCGGTGGCTAGGGTTTGGATCGGTTAAGCTGATACCATGTTAAGCTTCATGCATAGCCAACGCAACCAAAAGTCTGAACTGGTGGAAAGAGCAAGACAATCCACATATACACTTCAACACCTCCTCTCATGTGTGATGCGGGAAGTTCAAACACGTGGATAGATTCAGAGGTATGGCTCAAGAGGCCTATACGTGGACAAAGAGGGGCAGCAACAATTTTTGGATAAATTGCAAAAGCCAGGACTTGAACTTAAGACCTTACCTCTAAACCATGTTAGAAGAGAGAGAGAGAGAGAGAGAGAGAGAGAGAGGAGATTGGTGGAATCGTTGTATATTGGTTGAGCCTCGTGGGCATATATATAAGAGTACAATAATCAACTTGGAGTACAAAACAAGGCAGGACCAAGTCCTAGTCTATCATATACTTCCTAATGATCATAATACTCAACAGTTGGGCGAGCAGACGTAGGAGGTGGGATGGATGAGGGTGAGTGGAGCGGGAAAAGGGTGGAGGGCCCGACGGTGCTCTGCTCGCCAAGGGGCAGTTTTGATGCGGACGACCTGTGCGGGGAGAAGCTGAGGAGGAGGCGCTCCGGATAGAGAACGGGAGGTGGACAGGGGGTTGGATTGCGGAGACGGGCTCGGCGGCAATGCCCCCAACCAATGGAGTCCGCAGACCGAACGCGAGGTGGTAGCACTCGGTTGGGGAGGACGTGAGGATAGCTAGGCCAGGGAGGAGGTACACGAGAGGTGTCGATAGGACCCTAATAGGTGGGCCCTCTTTCCACTTAGCAGTCTGTTTTGAGCAAATTTAATTTAAGAGTCAATGTCGCTTGTGTTGGGCGAATTCTAAATGACGCCTTAAGCGCTCATTTTAGGCACTAGTACCCGTGCGTTGCAATGGAAAGATTTATTTTTTTGCAATAAGCAAGGGAAAGATAATTGTTGTGTCCAAAAAACGATCTCCGCAACGATGGGCGACAGAGTAAGGAGTTGTGGTCTTCTTGCTGGACATATTTGACCCGCGAAATCTTGATGGTGGTGGGGTTGGTCGGCATGGTGGCGAGTACCGAACTCATACCTTTTTTCTTGTGGGTCCGCCTCCATATTGGAGTTGTGCCTGCCTCCTCATTTGGTGGCTGCATGACAACCTTCGAAACACGGTTGCTTCGACCACTCTCTTTTACAACGGCATTATCGGATGGACTACTAATTGCATCGCATAAATCACTTTTCAATAGCATAATCACGCATGAATGTTCCTTCGTTATTAGGGTGTATTGTCTTTATTCTTTTAGCGTTGACATACCTGTAGTTTTTTTTCTATTAGAGACAAACAACATATTCTTTTTTATTGGCATGTATCCATAATTTCTTTCATTTATAGCCCAACAACATATAACAAATGCACGATGCTAACCAATGGCAGAAAACTATATAAGAAAATACTATAGTGTAGATTCGGTACTTTTTTAGAACTTTCAGAAAAATATGAACTGTCGAATATTCTTGGAAATGTGAACATTTTTTAAAATCTCGAACAATTTTCCAAAACGCAAACAATTTTGTTTTTGCAAATTTCAGTATATTTTTGAAAAAAACAGGAATAAATTTAAAAAGTGAACATTTTTTGAAATTCACAAACTTTTTTTGAACACATGGAACTTTTATAAAAATATGAACATTTTTCGAATTTGAGATTTTTTTTCTGAAAATAGGAACATCTTTTGAACATTCAAAACTATTTTTGAAAATGCTTTCTTAGACACAAACATTATTTTGGATTTATGAACATTTCACTAAAACAATAATATTCATCTCAAGGACACCCTAAATGGGCCAGGCCAACCTGGCATTCACATTTGTTTCACTTTTTTTTCTTATTTTTTATATTTCTTTTATATTTTTCAAAATATTTTGAGTGCCTATGTTCTGAAAAACTTAATGCACCTTGTTCTTAAAATTGTTTGTAGCGAATTTGAAAAATGTTGACACAGCGTAAAATCTTTGCTAGTGTAATTTTAAAAAAATGTTGATAGAATTCTAAAAAAATGTTAGTAACATTTGACAAATTTTTGTGCGTTTCAAAAAGATATGTGACATTTCAAAAAAGTGTTATACAATGTAAAAACATGTTACCTGTAGTTTTGAAGCAAGGGATGAGCACGAAAGCCATTGCGCCTCCATATACGCGCATACGTTTTCTTGCTGGGGCGGACACATATTTCTCTCTAAAGGCGAAGAAAATTCAGACCACTAAAAATATATATGTTACATTTTGAAAATGTTCATGCGTTTTAAAAATGTGTCTTTCACATTTAAAATAAATATCTATAAAATATAAAAAAGAATCTTCGCATAGTTAAAAAAATGTTTTATATCTATGTAGAGAGCCTCCTAGCGCAATGGCGAGTGTATTATGTTTCCACTCAGGCCACCTGGGTTCGAATCTCCCCACCCACCTAACAACGAGTGTTAAGTGTTAAGGGAGGCAACTTCTTCCCTTTGACTCGGTTTTTCGATCATCACCCTATATATGATACACATATTCTTATGGTGGAGTGTTCACGTGGCTAATTAAAAAAGATTAACGTAATCAAACTTGTGCAAGTATATATGGTCTTTTTTGTTTACCAAGTGTTTGGAAACACACCAAGACGTAAATTGATAGAGCTATAGGATGTCGAAAAATGTGCCAATGCACTCTTACACATGACATTTTTGGGAATATTATAATCCACATGTATTACTCTTTTTAAATTGGAATGCAAGTTGATGCACCCAGGGGTGGGGATACGTCTCGTTTTATGCGAGACGAATGATGCCCTCGCCTCAAGGACGCCCTAACTGGGCCAGGCCAACTTGCCATTCATATTTTTTCTTATTTTTATATTACTTTTATATTGTTTGGAAAAATTATAAATGCCTATATTCCTAAAGACTTAATGCAGATATTTGTTTAAATGTTTGTTGCGAATTTTAAAATTGTTAAATAGTGTAAAATCTTTGTTAGCGTAATTTTAAAAAAACGTTGATAGCATTCCAAAAAATGTTCATAAAATTTGGAAAATGTTCATGCGTTTAAAAAAGGTGTACATGGCATTTTTTAAATGCTATACAATGTAAAAAATGTTTCAGACCATCCAAAAAAATGTACGTTACATTCTAAAATGTTTATGTGTTTCAAAAATGTGTCTTTCACATTTAAAATAAATATTTATACAATGTACATAAATCTTCTCCTAATTTTAGAAAATGTTTTGTATCTATGTAGAGAGCCTCCCAGCGCAATGGCGACTGTTTCCACTTAAGCCACCTGGGTTCGAATCTTGACCTACCTAACAATGAAAGTTAAGGAAGGGAACCTCTCCCCTTAGCCTCAGTTTTTTTTTATCATTGACCTATCCATGATACACAAATTCTCATGCATGAGTGTTCACATGGCTAATTTAAAAAATTAAGGTTACTCAAACTTGTGCAAGTACATATGATCTTTTTTTTACTACTCCCCCCGTCCTAAAATGTAAGACGGTTTTTCACACTCTGGTAGTATGGAAAAACGTCTTACATTTTGAGATGGAGGGAGTAGGTGTTTGGAAACACATCAAGACGTAAATTGATAGAGCTATAGGGCGTGGCAAAATGTGCCAATGCACTCTTACACATCACTTTTTTGGGGAAACTTACAGATCACATGCATTACTCTTTTCAAATTGGAACCTATCAAAGAAAACGAGATGACTTTAGACCTGGATATGCAAGTTGATGCACCCGGGGGTGGGGATATGTCTCTCTTTATGCGAGACAAATGATGCCCTTGCCTCAAGGACGCCCTAAATGGGCCAGGCCAACATGGCGTCATATTTTTTTCATTTTTTCTTCCTTTCTATTTTGTTTATATTTATGAAAATATTATAAATAGCTATATTGAAAAAACTTAATGCACCTATTTTTTCAATGCTTGTAGTGAATTTGAAAATTATTTCTAAAACATTGATAACATTTTACAAATATTTTTGTGACATTCAGAAAATGTTCACACGTTTCAGAAAGATGTACATGACATTGTTTTTTAAAGTTATACAATGTAAAAATGTTTCAGACCATTCAAAAAATGTACGTTACATTTTTCAAATATTCTTGTGTTTCAAAAATGTGTATTTCACATTGGAAGTAACTATTTATATAATGTAAAAAATTGCGTAGTGTTAAAAAATGTTTGATATCTTTCATAAAATGTTTCACCATGTATTTAAAAAGTTTTTATCACATATTCAAAAAAGTTCCAGAAAGTTATATTTGAAAAAAATGTAATCATGTATTCTAAAAATGTTAAACATGTATAAAAAATGTTTTATATGTATACCAAAAAGCATACAATGTGTACGAAAACTACACATCAAAACATATACTTTAAAAATGTTATTTATATATTTGAAAAATATTAAACATGTATAAAATAATGTTCCTGATGTATATGAAAAATGTACATTGTGTACAGAAAATATGTAGACATGTGTTAAAAAAGGAAAAAAGATGGTGGAAAAAACCCCAAAAAACCGGTGAAAAATGATGAAAGAAACATATGAAGTCGAAGAAAAAAACCCAAAGAAAAACCGACATAAACAGTGAAATGAAGACGATAAGAAACCACACACAGACAAATACACGCGTGTGCAGCTACAGTATTGAGCCAGTCCAGTAGCCCCCGTGCCACAGGCGAGCCAAAGTTGTGCCTCACAGTAGGCGATACATAGCTCTGGCTTGCACCGGGGGCCTGTGCAACTCGCTCGTCTCCATCAGATCGGCTAAGGCCCAACCTAATGCTGCAACCGTGGTTGCACGCCTGGTTCGGCCGCAATCCAACGCACACCTCTGTCTGGGCCCTCCACCCATTGACCAGGCCGCTGTCCTCATGGATAAAAAACCAGATTGGGCCTAGAAGCTTGGGCCAAAACGCTCAAATCGATCTCACCAATGTGAAAATAATTGTTAATTGGTTCTTATAATCACCTCTGCCTTACAACGTACCACTGGACAAAAAGCCCCCTTATGGAAATGTCGTGGCAAAATTAAAGTCATAATCAAGGATGAAAAAAACACATGGTTTTCCATGTCTCTGCCTTGCATCAGTTCCGAAAAAATAAAATTGTTGTCCTCCCAAGCAATGCACTTGATATTCTAGCCAGAGAATGCCCACCGGTGTCATGGGAAAGATGCTCCGTATTTTGTGTGAATCCTTGCCAACACGTTCAATGTGTACCATTTGGAACCCATGAGTTGATAGCCGAACTAGCGCCCTCGTCATCAGAACGCTGGACCAATGATCGAGGAAGCATGAAATGCTTTGTTTCAATTTTCCTCCACATAGGAAAGATAAGCTATAATTTAGCACATGCACCAATGACCGGTTACTAAAAGGGAAGTCAGTGATGAGAACAATATCACAGACGGGTCAACTACAACAACTAGTCTGTGATGAAAAATCATTTCTTCGGGTGGAGATTGCTCTTATCACTGACCAGTCAAAAAATGACCCATATTGTTAAGCGACTAGGATAGCTCGTAGTGTGTAATCACTGACGTCACTTTCCAAGCCCGTCTGTGATGGACCTCATCTTTGACTGACCTCCACTAGTCAGCCAGTGATGAGGGGTCACTAGTATATCGATCTGCAGTAGTGTACCAATATCGTTAAAACCTTCAAAAGCATCAATTTTTTGTACTGCTTGCATTCAAACAATTGTCAGTACCATGAACGGTTGGTCCACAAAGTCAACCACACGCGGGCCACTAGCAAATCCCTCCTTGGTCGAAGCCATCGAAGATCCAACACCCGGGAACAAAATCTCTGGCAACAACCTCGTTTCCAAACTCTGAAGGCATAGCAACTCCACCGCCTTATGCGTGGCGGGCTGGATCTACCTCATCAGGAGTTCAGGACTGGCCCGCCATGTTATGGCCATGCAGGTTGGGTGGTGGATGTGCGTTAGCCGTAAGGGGCGAGGCACCATCCCGCTCACCCCAGGGGCGACACCTATGATAGTACGTGGTGCTTCCAAGTTGGAGCATCGTCACAGGCGGTGGTGATGGGACATGCGTTCGTTCCCGGAGAGAAGAAGGTGATGACACGTCACTGCAAATTTAATGCGCTCCCTACCATGTCGGATCATGACAGTTCCTTAGCAACTACGCCGTTGTGGCACCCATTGACCTATAAAAGGAGGACCAGATGAAAGTAGAAAAAGGTTGGACTCTTGTTAGAACACCACTAGGAGCACACTAAGCTTTCCATTCTTGAAAAGGACTTGTAGCTCCGATCCACCCATAAACACACCCAAAAACAAGGAGTAGGGTATTACGCACCATGTGGCCCGAACCTGAGTAAACCATTGTGTCTATTATGTATACTTTAGTAGTGTAGGTCTGTGCCTCAATCCCGAACTAGCAACAGGATGTCACTAGTCCGCGGTGTCACGCGCGTGCTCTACACACGCACCCCAACTTCTGGTACGCCAGGTGGGGGCGCTTGTGCGGCTCTACATCAACAAAGCCGCTGGCGTCTCTGCAGACACCAGATTCGCCATCACCGACCTCTTCACCAACATTTGATCGAGATCTGCCAAGGCTACGGGCGCAGCGAAGAAAGTTCCACCCAGCCTCAAGCTGAAGAAGGCCTGGTAGCCCGGAGTTCACAGAACCCCAGCGAAGAATGCTTTCGAAGTGCAATTTGAGCATCAGTTTGGAATAAGTCAGGGTTCCTTCCTTGTATTCTATGAAGATTTTTCTCACTCTTCAACTTCAAACCTCTTGATGCGAGTCTTATGAGATGCTTTGTCTTTTAAGTATAGTCATCATCATTTTTTGTTGAAATGCATCTAACTGATATAAATGATGATTCCTTTGTTCTGTCAGTCTAATGGCGACTAAGGCAAGAGTAAGCATTCAAATGGTTGATTTCTTCCATGCAGTAATTACCTCGAGGGATTTTGTTAACTTTGATCACACATCTAGCTACATTACTTGTCTCCATTGAACATATTTTTCTGATGAAGTTTTTTCTTCTTGAAGAGACCACTGGATCTTGATCGTGATTGTACCAAATCTTAGCACAACCTACCACCTTGATTTTGTGAAGAACTCACTCATTCCTTTGGATTTGACATTCATTAAAGATTTCTTGGTAAGGCATTGTCAATTCTGTTTCATAGCCCGTACCCATCTCCCATTTTATAGTTGATTACACAACTGTCCATCTTGTTTTGTAGAGAATTTTCTAAGTACAACCAACGTTTAGGAGCGAGCTCGAGGCCATCAATAACAAGAAAAATTTGCAGCACATAGCCGATATTAAGGTACGTGAGATACTGATACCTGATTTCTAGTTGCTTATATTGTCACAGCCCTAGAATACTGCTTGTAACTAGTTATACTGGAGAGCTTCATGCATCATGTTTACCTTTTCAAGAAAGCTGAATTGAGGAAATTTGAAGCCTCAAAAACTTAAATAAAAGAAGGGCAAAGAACCCTGGAAATTACATTCTTTGTTTCCAAGTTGTCCTTATGCAATGTTTGAGAATTTTGGCAAGAGCTATATATCAAACCAAAATTTATGAACATTTTTAAGGATTTATTTTTGGCACTTTGAATTTAAATCAATAGCTATTTGAATTTGAGTTATATTCATATAACTAGAATATAATTTCAAATATCTTTGAAACATTTTATGTGCATTTGGAAATATCCATTCTGCAACATAAAATTATTCAGAGGGTACTTGGCACTGTTTTAAAATTGTTTTTAATTTTAAAGCAGTGGCAAAGTTTAAAAAACAAACAAACAAACAAACAGAAAGAAATAAAAGAGGAAAGGCCACTGGGCCACTGACCTGACCTCACCTGGCACGACTTACCTGTGCAGCCCACCTGGCGGCCCAAGAGGCCGGCCCAGCCCACCTCCTCCTCCCTATCGTCTTCCTCCCCCTCGCCCCGAAGCAGCTCGGTGGCGAGCGCGTGTGCCGCCGCGCGTGGCCACACGCCGGCCACCTCCAGGCTGCCTGCCTGCGCCTCGACCCCCTGGAGACGGCACGCAAGCCCCTCGGACCCTCTCACTTTCCCCGCGCTCCTCCCCCTCCTCTGCTCTCTCCCCACACGCGCCCGAGCAGAGCTCGTCGCCGTCGTCCGTCGTCCGCATGTTGACCGGCCACCCTACCCCTCTACGTACATCCCAACGGCTCCGATGCGTCGCCCTCTTCCTCATCGTCGAGCCACGCGACGCCTGGAGCCCTACAGTGACGCCAACGTCGTCGTCTTCACCGACGGGCACCGAAGATCGCCGGCTCCGATTCACCGTCTCCAGGCCGCTCCCGAGCCCACTGACCTACTCTGCGAGTCCACCGTGAGCTCCCCTTGCTTTTCCCCTCTCCCCTCACTCCCACGCAAGCTCTAGCTCCGACCGCCACCGTGCCCGTGAGCTCCACATCACCGGTGATGTCAGCGCCGTCATCCTAGCCACTGGAGCTTGCGTCTGAGCGCTTCGTCGTGCTCAGAGCATCTCCAGGAACCCGTATCACTCGCTGGTTTGCCTTCCATGCGCTGCAGCCTCGTCCCCGAGGTCGGCCGAACTCCGGCCACCATAGCCGTTGACACCGCCGTCGCTCCGGTCTGTCCCCGGCGAGGCAAACCACACCGTTGGACGCGGCGCATCCCCAGGGTCCTGTAGAACCCACACGCGCGACGAATGGTCACCGGAATAGGAATTACGGCGTGCTTCCGCCATGCTGTAGGGTCGTTGGCGATTAGCCGCCGGCTAACCATGCCATTAGGGCTTAATTTACCTTGTTTAGTTAACCCCCAGACACTGACAGCCGGACCCCATAGGTTCAATTAACCGGCTAACCAAATTAGTTAGAGTTAATCTAATCTAGTGGACCCATGCGTCAGATTGACTTTGTTGACGTGGCGTTTGACCGGTCCCACCTGTTTGCGACCCTAACCAGCCCCGAGTCACTGACCGGCGGGCCCCGCGGGTCAGGTTTGACCTGGACCGGCCCCTGTTGACTTGCTGACATCACACGTACGTCATGCAGACGCAGTAAACTATTTCTGGAATTTAAATAAATCTAAATGATTTATTTATTTTCAGAAATTTGTTTAAACTTCTAAAATTCATAGAAAATAATCTGTAACTCCAATGGAAATAAGTTATATATGAAAAATTATCAGAAAAATCCAAAGAATCTGTTTATGGCATTTTCATGCATGTTAGAACAACTTTTGTCTACTGAATTGTAAAAATAAAATAAATGGCATTTGAATATTCACATATGGAGTTGAATTTGAATCTTTGATTCAAACCAACTTCATTTAATCTAGTTGCTAGTTGCATTAGCTCAAATCACATCATATTGCCATGTCATGATCATGCATCATATTGTTGCATTGCATTGATTGTGTTCTTTCTTGTTTGCCGGTGTTTGTTCCCTCTTAGTAGACGTGGTTCCGGCAATGAGTTCGATGACACCGATGAAGAGCTATACTATCTTCAGAAGTGCCAGGCAAGCAAAAACCCCTTGTTCATTTCTATACAATCCCACTCTCTCGCTCCTGCTCTCTTTTACTGTATTAGGACAACAATGATTCAACTGTTACATGTTGCGGTAGTTGAACCCCTTTCCTCTGCATGACCTATCATTGCCATAGTAAATAGATGAAACCCACTAGCATGAGTAGGAGTTATTTGAGCCCTGATGTGCCTACTCATTCATGCTTGTTTGTCATGCCTGCTACTGCTTAGAGTTGAGTCAGGTCTGATTCACCGGGGATGAATTGGAATGGTGATGAACATGTCCTACTATGTGTGAGCTAAGTGTGTGAACACGATTTGGTAAAGGTAGCGGTGAGAGGCCATGTAGGAGTACATGGTGGGTTGTCTCATTGAAACTGTCCTCAGGAACTGAGTTCTGTGTTTCTGATCCATGAACAGCTACTACCATACATTGGGCTCCGGGCACTCCAAGCTCTCTCGACTTATTAATCAACCTGATCTCTGTCCTGGAGTTGCAACTAGTTTCTGGTGTTTGTAGGATATGTGTTGGGGGCCGTGTGTAGCGCTGACCCTAGGGGTGGGCTATGATGCGGTAGAGACACGAGGCACTGTGTACCGGGACGCCCGTTTGGTGCCTTGAGAACCCTGCTCTCATCGTTTGGGGCCGTGAGCGAAACCCCGGCCGGATCTCCTTGTGGATGGAACCCGAATAGGCGATAAACCTGGACTAGAGACTTGTGTGGTTAGTCAGGTCGTGGCCGACTCCCTCGCCAGGCTTCCGCTTGAAGATTGCCGAGATACACGACGTGTACATGATGGTAAGTGGCGAGAGCGTGTGTGAAGAAGTACAGCCCTGCAGGGTTAACATCATCTATTCGAATAGCCATGTTCGCGGTAAAGGACTTCTGGGTTGCCTGTATAGTTCATAGACAAGTAAAAGTGGATACTCTAAAATGCGCAAGATAAGCGTGAGTGCTATGGATGGTGTTCTCGTAGGGAGACGAGAGAGGATCCATAGTGGTGTATTGATTAGTGAATATGTGGACTCGTGTGCGCCACCTCAAAAGAGTTACTTGCAGTAGTAGTTCAAGTTAGCCACTGAGTCAAAGCTGGCTTGCTGCAGTTAAACCCCACCACCCCTTTGTTGATCATGATGCATATGTAGTTAGTTCTGATGTAAGTCTTGCTGGGTACATTTGTACTCACGTTTGCTTAATTTATGTTTTGCAGAGAGACTTCAGTCTCACTAGTAGTTCCGCGAGGACTTCGACATTTAGCTTGTTACCTCAGCTACCATCTTGTACCCTTGGGAGGGTCTTGTAGATAGTCAGGCTTCTCAGTCTTTTTCAATTGTAGTTGTCTGTACTCAGACAAGTTAAGCTTCCGCATGTACTTGTTGCTTGTATGCTCTGTATGTTGGGTCATGAGACCCATGTTTGTAATATCTGGCTCTTCAGAGCCTAATGAATAAATACTTTGAGTTGTAGAGTTTTGTTGTGATGCCATGTTGTATTTACACATATCGGGCATATTGTGTGTATGATTGAAATGCTTGGTATGTGTGGGATCCGACAACCTAGTTGTTTATCCTTGGTAGCTTCTCTTATGGGGAAATGTAGTCTAGTGCTTCCACTGAGCCATGGTAGTCTGCTACAGCCCGGTTTACCGGAGTCCTGCTAGCCCAGTTACTACTGCTCCGGGACACCTAGACTGGCAGCATGTGTCCCACTTCGTTCCTGTGTTTGTCCCTTCGGGGAAATGTCATGTGGTGACTTCCGGAGTCCTGCTAGCCTGCTACAGCCCAGGTTCCTGAAGTCCTGTTAGCCCAGTTGCTACAGCCCGGATTCACACGCTGATGACCGACACGTTCAATGCTTGTTCATGTATGCCTGTCCCCGTAAGTCAGTGCCACTTTGGGTTCACGACTAGTCATGTCGGCCCGGGTTCTTTGTCATATGGATGCTAGTGACACTATCACATACGTGAGCCAAAAGGCACAAATGGTCCCGAGCCAGGTAAGGTGGCACCTGTGGGAATACCGTGCGTGAGGCCGCAAAGTGATATGATGTGTTACATGCTAGATCGGTGTGACTTAGGATCGGTGTCCTGACATATACGCTATAGTTTATAGAAACATTGTCCATAATGTAGTAATGTGTTGAAATTGCCTCACAAACACATTCTTAAATACATGATTATATTAAGTGCCAAATTCGATTATATACTCTTAACCATAAGGCATAACTCATTTTTTGAACATAATTTCAGTGTCCCCGGGAGCCAGCCAGACCAGCCTTTGTGGGTACTTGCTACTTGTGAAATGTGTTGGGATTCCCCTAAAGAGGAAGGGTGAAGTAGTATAGTAGCAGAAAGTATTTCCCTTAGTAAAGAACCAAGGTTTACTGAACCAATAGGAGATTCAAACAAATGACCTTTAGCAGTACCCACACACACAAGAGAAAATACTTGCACCCAACACGGGCAAGAGGGTTGTCAAACCCCTTGTACTTATTAATTGCAAGGATCAAATCTGATAGTAGGATATATAGAAATTGCAAAGTAAAATAAAAGTAAATAAATTGCAACGGTATTTAGGGTTTGAGTAAGATAATTTAAATGAATTCAGGGGCCAATAACTTTCACTAGAGGTATCTCTCTCATAAGCATAACGATACGGTGGGTGAACAAATTACTATTGGGCAATTGATAGAATAGCACATAGTTATGATGTTATTCATGGCATGGTCAGTACATAGGCATTATGTCCATGACAAGTAGACCGACATCCATCTGCATATACTACTATTACTCCACTTCGAGAGTGCTTCTATTCTTGCCTCTCTATGTATTAAGTTCATGAAAAACAGAGTAATGCATTAAGTATGATGACATAATATAGACATAATAAGATCAACTAATATTATCTAACCCCGTTGTTTTATCCTTAGTAGCAACAATATAAATATGTGCCTCACTACCCCTTCTGCCACGAGGTGAGACACTGCAAGATTGAACCTACTATTATGCACCTCTTCCACTGAAGATGTAATCATCAACTTGGCCAAAGATAACTCATAGATCGGAAAGAATTACATAGCTATAACGATCACACATAACAAAGTTCAGAATATAACTCGGTTACTTTCAATGAATAATCTGATCATAAACCCACAAACATCGGATCCCAACAAACACACCGCATAAAAGGATTACATCATATCGATATCCAAAGAGAACGTAGTATTGAAGATCAGAGAGAGAGAGAGCTACTGCTATGGACCCAAAGGTCCTGTGAGGAACTACTCACACATCATCGAAGGTGCAACAAGGTTGATGCAGAAGCTTTCCATGATTGATTCCCCCTCTGGCAGAGTACCGACAGAGGCATCCAGATGGGATCACGGAAGAACAGATGCTTGCGGTGTTGGAGTAAATTTTTTGGGTCTCACTCTTGTGGTTTGTAGATTTTAGGGAATTTATGGGCATGGAATTAGGTCAAACGGAGTTGCGAGGGCCACAAGCTCAGACGACGCCCCCCCTTGGGGCACGTCGTGTGGGCTTGTGTCTCTCTCGTGCAGCGTCTGCCCCCCTGAAGCTTCTAGGGTCCCTTCTACTCTAGAAAAAATTGTCGTAAAGTTTCATAGTGTTTGGACTTTATTGTACTATTTTTCCGCGAAACAATTAAATAGGCAAAATAGGAACTGGCACTGGGCACTAGGTTAGTAGGTTAGTTCCCAAAAATAATATAAAGTTGCATATGAATCATACAAGATTGATAATATAATAGAATTAAACAATAAAAAAATTGTAGATACGTTGGAGACGTATCAATACTATGTTTACAAACATATGGCTAGACTCTGCACAATTGCGAATACTACGGACAACTTAATCTCAATAAGACCATATCTATATAGTACTTCACTACTATTAATCTGTGCACAACGACTCTTAACTAATAACGCAGATCCTAACATTGATGGATGAGCAACGGATGCCTGATGATGACATGAGGGAGACAAGAATAAAGATGGCTTCATTCCTCACCCAAGATGCTATCTATGGGAAGTATAGATTTAGGATATCAAACATTTCCTAGTTAATCCTATAGTTGAATGTTTGCAATACTGCCTTTGCTATGATCAAAATTTTACTATATATATGTTCATGTGGTGTGATGATATAATGGATGTACTGCATAAAATTTGACTACATATATGTTCATTATTTGACTATATGTTCATGTGGGTGATGATGGTGTACTACACATGCTTTCTACAAAATGGCCTATTTGTTCAAATGTGCAGGGATGATAATTTTGAATGCCGAAATGATTTCAAGAAGTTGCACAATATTTGAAATAAATAACTGTGTGCAATAATAAAAACGGAGCACACAGGTATGCCAAGTCAATCGTGTGCGATATTGAGAACAAAGCCCATGGGTGAAGGTTAACAAACCGTAAGAACCGACTTACGCATCACACGGTCAACATACACAAAACGTGTGCAATAATACATGATCGCATACCATCAAGCTTTGCAAAATGTCTGTGACCAACAATGTTCCCACACGTTATAAACAAAGAAATTGTGTTTGATCACTTGAGCTATCTCCAACTATTTGACCAAGAAAAATGTGTGCGATGAGTGGATTGATTGCATACATTAATTATTTAGGGGATATTTGTTATTATTTAGTTATCACCCATAGTTTGTCAAATGCAATTGTCTGTGTTGCTTGTCTAGTCACACACGATAGGTTTATACTGACAATGGTCTAGTGCACTGATTGCTTGTATCTGCGTTGGTATTTCCCAGAAGAGGAGAGGATGGTGCAGCACAACAACGATAAGTATTTTCCTTAGTTATGAAACCAAGGTTATCAATCCAGTAGGAGAACCAAGCAACACCATGTAAACGGTACCTGCACACAAAGAACAAAATACTTGCAACCCAACGCGTAAGAGGGGTTGTCAATCCCTCATCGGTATTGAGATAGATTAAATTTTATGAGATTGGATAAATAGATCTAGCAAAAATAAAAAATAAAATAAATAAAGAAAAAGTGCAGCAAGGTATCTTTGGGTTTTTGGAATAATAGATCTGAAAATAATATGATAGGAAATAGACCCGGGGGCCATAGATTTCACTAGTGGCTTCTCTCGAGAAAATAGCATACGGTGGGTAAACAAATTACTGTTGTGCAATTGATAGAAAAGCAAATAATCATGACGATATCCAAGGCAATGATCATGTATATAGTCATCATGTCCAAGATTAGTAGACCGACTCCTGCCTGCATCTACTATTATTACTCCACACATCGACCACTACCTAGCATGCATCTAGTGTATTAAGTTCATCGAAAAACGGAGTAATGCGATAAGAACGATGACATGATGTAGATAAGATTCATGGAGGAATAGACCCCATCTTTTTATCCTTAATAGCAATGATACATGCATGTCATGTCTCCTTCTATCACCGAGATTGAGCACTGCAAGATCGAACCCATCACAAAGCACCTCTTCCCATTGCAAGAAAAAATAATCTAATTTCCCAAACCAAACCAAAGTTTTGGAGAAGAAATATGAGGCTATAATAATCATCCATATAAGAGATCACAGAACACTCAAATAATACTCATAGATAGAACTGGTCATAAACTCACAATTCATCGAGTCCCAACAAAAAACCCGCAAAAAGTCATTACATCAAATAGATCTCCAAGAACTTCGAGAGAACATTGTATTGATAATCAAAAAGAGAGAAGAAGGCATCTAGCTACTGCCTACGGACCTGTAGGCTGTGGTAAACTAATCACGCATCATCGGAGGAGCACCAATGAGGATGATGAACCCCTCTGCAATCGTGTTCCCCTCCAGCAAGGTGCCAGAAAAGGGCTCTATATTGGATCTCGTGGTTCTGGAACTTGTGGCGGCTGGAATTATTTTTCGTCGACTCCCTTAGGGTTTTTGGAATATTTTGGTATTTATAGATCTGAGAGGTGGTGGAAAGGACCTCCGTGGGCCCCACCACCCATCAGGGCGCGCCAGGGGCCTCTGGCGCGCTCAGGTGGGTGGTGGGCCCACATGCCTTTCCTCATGCACTTCCTTGGCTCCCAAGTTGTCTTCTGGGCAAAAAAAATCCAAAAAAGTTTCACTCCGTTTGGACTATGTTTGATATGGATATTCTGCGAAATAAAAAACAAGTAAAAAACATCAACTGGCACTGGGCACTATGACAATATGTTTGTGATGCCCGGATAATTAAGCTACAGTAACCCCCTCCTAATGATGCCACGTCACCTCAGTTACTATTGATAAAATCGCTTTGATTCGAAACCGATTAAAATTCAAATTCAAAATCAAGGCAAACAACAAAAGTTTTCAAATGTTAAAACTAAAATGTCCGGGTTGTGACAAATATTGCATAGGTAGTTATGGTGAAGAACCCATATTTAAATAAAATATTTAAACGCACGATAGTAGATAAAACCGTGGGAAAACAATTATTTAAATGCTTTTAAATATTAAACAAATATTTAGAGTATTCCAAATGAATTGTAACTTGGAGGTCTAGCTCAGCGCACTGCCTAATATATGTGTGCCATATTTCATGCTCAACTAAATTAGTTTAGTTTATAAAAGAAGGCAAAACAGTAAAGAAAATAAGAAACATCAAAGTATAAAAGGAAAAGGCCTAACTACTACTGTGTTAGTGGGCTCTAGTGGCACTTTGCATCTTAGTCCATCTAGCAACAATAGCCAGCCCAACCCAGCTGACATATCCTTCCACCTCCAATTACATGAGCAGAGGAGCCGTGGCAGGCATCCATGGTGCCCTGGCCACATGTCGGCCATCCCAGGCACCCTCTAGCGGATAAATGTGACGCTGTTGACCCCTAAGCAACCCTAGCCCCCAGTTCCCCCACTCCCTCGCTCGCCATCGCCGTCTTGCTTGCGCCCGAGTACGTCGTCGCCATGGCCGAGCTCAACCACATGGCTATCATGCTCCTAGGCGCGTGATACGCTGTCAAGAAGCCTCCTCGTCATCGTCTCCTTCGTCTTCGTTGCTGGATCGAGGCGAACATGCCGCAACGCCGTCGCTGCGTCGGTCATCTTCAACCTCAGTAACGCGCCATCCGCCGCCATCGATCTGCATCACCTCGTCCATCCCGGCCTCCCCAAGCACGCCACCGACCTCTACTGTGAGCTCTGCTCCGTTTCCCCCTCTCCTCTTTTTGTTTCCTCTGCCGTATGCCTCCATCCCACCGCGAGGGCCGAGCTCTGCTTGCTATGCGCCTGGCTGCGTTCCCGTCATGCCCTGCCTCACGCCCGCGTGCCTGCGTGTGGCCCTGCCGCTGCTGCTGCTGATACGTCTCCGTCGTATCTACTTTTCCAAACACTTTTGCCCTTGTTTTGGACTCTAACTTGCATGATTTGAATGGAACTAACCCGGACTGACACTGTTTTCAGCAGAATTGCTATGGTGTTATTTATGTGCAGAAACAAAAGTTCTCGGAATGACCTGAAACTTCACGGAACATCTATTCAGAAATAATATAAAAATCCTTGCAAAAGATGAAGACCAGGGGGCCCATCACCTGTCCACGAGGGTGGGGGGCGCGCCCCCAACCTCGTGGGCCCCCTGGAGCTCCTCCGACCTCAACTCCAACTCTATATATTTGCTTTCGGGGAGAAAAAAATAAGAGAGAAGAATTCGTCGCGTTTTACGATACGGAGCCGCCGCCAAGCCCTAAAACCTCTCGGGAGGGCTGATCTGGAGTCCGTTCAGGGCTCCGGAGAGGGGGATCTGTCGCCATCGTCATCATCAACCATCCTCCATCACTAATTTCATGATGCTCACCGCCGTGCGTGAGTAATTCCATCGTAGGCTTGCTGGACGGTGATGGGTTGGATGAGATCTATCATGCAATCGAGTTAGATTTGTTAGGGTTTGATCCCTAGTATCCACTATGTTCTGAGATTGATGTTGCTATGGCTTTGCTATGCTTAATGCTTGTCACTAGGGCCCGAGTGCCATGATTTCAGATCTGAACCTATTATGTTTTCATTAATATATGAGAGTTCTTGATCCTATCTTGCAAGTCTATAGTCACCTATTATGTGTTATGATCCGTTAACCCCGAAGTGACAATAATCGGGATACTTACCGGTGATGACCATAGTTTGAGGAGTTCATGTATTCATTATTTGCTAATGCTTTGTTCCGGTACTCTACTAAAAGAAGGCCTTAATATCCCTTAGTTTCAATTAGGACCCCGCTGCCACGGGAGGGTAGGACAAAAGATGTCATGCAAGTTCTTTTCCATAAGCACGTATGACTATATTCGGAATACATGCCTACATTACATTGATGAATTGGAGCTAGTTCTGTGTCACCCTATGTTATGATTGTTACATGATGAACCGCATCTGACATAATTCTCCATCACCGATCCATTACCTACGAGTTTTTCATATACCGTTCTTCGCTTATTTACTTTCCCGTTGCTATTGCTATCATCATTAAAAAATACCAAAAACTTTACTTTTGCTACTGTTACCTTTTGCTACCGTTACCACTACTATCATATTACTTTGGTACTAAATACTTTGCTGCAGATATTAAGTTTCTAGGTGTGGTTGAATTTACAACTCAGCTGCTAATACTTGAGAATATTCTTTGGCTCCCCTTGTGTCGAATCAATAAATTTGGGTTGAATACTCTACCCTCGAAAACTGTTGCGATCCCCTATACTTGTGGGTTATCAAGGCTATTTTCTGGCGCCGTTGCCGGGGAGCATTGCTCTATTCTTTGAGTCACTTGGGATTTATATCTGCTTATCATTATGAAGAACTTGAGAGATCCAAAAACCAATATTTATCCCTCAACTACGAGGGGAGGTAAGGAGCTGCCATCTAGCTCTGCACTTGATTCACCTTCTGTTTTGAGTAAGCTTGCGACACCTAAACCTGCTTCTGCTATTCGTTCTAATATGTCACATGTTATTGATGATGCCACTTCTGCTATGCATGATACTTATGATGAAACTACTTCTATGCTTGATACTACTGTGCCACTTGGTGAATTTCTTGATGGACAACTTGCTAGGGTTAGAGAGAATGAAAATATTGAATTTGATAATATTGATGAAAGTGATGATGAAGACTTGCCCGTTATTCCTAAGGGTTATGTTTTTGATAAAGAAGCTTCTTTAGCTATTTTAGCTTGCAAAGATAGTTATGAACTTAAGAGGTTATTAGCTAAATGGAATAAGAAATCTCTAAATGCTAGGATGAAACCTGACCCTGGTTTTGCTACTTCACCTATCTTTGTTACTGATAAGGATTATGAATTCTCTGTTGATCCTGATATAATTACTTTGGTTGAATCTGATCCTTTTCATGTCTATGAATCTGAAACTGTTGTGGCACATCTTACTAAATTAAATGATATAGCCACTCTGTTCACTAATGATGAGAGAACTCGTTACTTTTATATCCTTAAAATATTTCTGTTCTCATTAAAGGGTGATGCTAAGATATGGTTTAATTCTCTTGATCCTGGTTGTGTGCATAGTCCCCAGGATATGATTTATTACTTCTCTGCTAAATATTTCCCTACTCATAAGAAACAAGCTGCTTTAAGGGATATATATAATTTTGTGCAAATTGAAGAAGAGAGTCTCCCACAAGCTTGGGGGAGGCTTCTCAAGTTACTTAATGCTTTGCCTGATCATCCTCTTAAGAAAAATGAAATACTTGATATCTTTTATAATGGACTAACTGATGCCTCCAGAGATTACCTGGATAGTTGTGCTGGTTCTGTTTTCAGGGGAAGAACGCCAAATGAAGCTGAAATTCTATTTAATAATATGTTGACAAATGAAAATAATTGGACACTCCCTGAGCCTATTCCTAAACCAACTTCGAAGAAGAGAGGTGTTCTATTTCTCAGTCCTGAAGATATGCAAGAGGCAAAGAAATCTATGAAAGAAAAAGGTATTAAAGCTGAAGATGTTAAGAATTTACCTCCTATTGAAGAAGTACACAGTCTTAATTTACCGCATGTTGAAGAAACATATGATCTTAATCCTTCACCTATTGAAGAAGTACATGGTCTTGATAACCTGACACCGGTAGTAAAGGTAAATTCTCTCTATAGATATGATAAAGCTGAAATCCCATTTACTAAGTTTGCTAGCCCATGCTTAGATGAGTTTGATAAATTTATGGTTAAGTAAGAAGACTTCAATGCTTATTTTGGTAGACAATTGAAATACAATTCATATGCTTGAACACTTGGGTAATTATATGGCTAATGTCAAAGGTGAACTTAAACTTATTAGTAAACATGCTTCTATGGTTACCACTCAAGTAGAACAAGTACTTAAGGCTCAAAATGATTTGCTCAATGAATTGAATAGTAAGAATAATGATAATGTTGTTAGAGTTATGACTAGAGGTGGTAAAATGACTCAGGAACCTCTGTATCCTGAAGGCCACCCTAAGAGAATTGAGCAAGATTCTCAGAAAAATAATATAGATGCACCTAGTCCTTCTAAAAGGAAGAAAAAGAAAAATGATAGGACTTTGCATGCTTCTAGTGAACCTATTGCTGAAACACCCGAGAATCCAAATGATATTTCTATTTCTGATGCTGAAACACAATTTGGTAATGAAGCTGAAACTAGTGATAATGTTAATGATAATGTTCATGATGATGCTCAACCTAGTAATGATAATGATATAGAAATTGAACCTGCTGTTGATCTTGATAACCCACAATCAAAGAATCAACGTTATGATAAGAAAGACTTTGTTGCTAGGAAACATGGTAAAGAAAGAGAACCATGGGTTCAGAAACCCATGCCTTTTCCTCCCAAACCATCCAAGAAAAAGGATGATGAGGATTTTGAGCGCTTTGCTGAAATGATTAGACCTATCTTTTTGCGTATGCGATTAACTGATATGCTCAAAATGAATCCTTATGCTTAGTATATGAAAGATATTGTTACAAATAAGAGAAAGATATCGGAAGCTGAAATTTCCACCATGCTTGCTAATTGTACTTTTAAGGGTGGAATACCAAAGAAACTAGGAGATCCCGGAGTACCAACTATACCATGCTCCATTAAAAGAAACTATGTTAAAACTGCTTTATGCGATCTTGGAGCCGGTGTTACTGTTATGCCTTTCTCTTTATATCGTAGACTTGATTTGATTAAGTTGACACCTACTGAAATATCTTTACAAATGGCTGATAAATCAACTGCTATACCTATCGGTATTTGTGAGGATGTGCCTGTTGTAGTTGCAAATGTTACTATTTTAACGGACTTTGTTATTCTTGATATTCCCGAGGACGATAGTATGTCTATTATTCTTGGAAGACCCTTTTTGAATACTGCAGGGGCTGTTATTGATTGCACTAAAGGCAATGTCACTTTTCATGTTAATGGTAATGAGCATACGATACACTTTTCGAGGAAACAACCTCAAGTTCATAGTATCAACTCTATTGGAAAAATTCCATCGATTATATTTGGAGGTTTTGAATTTCCTCTTCCTACTGTCAAGAAGAAATATGATATTCTTATTATTGGGGATGTGCATATCCACATTGAGGTAACATAGTGTTATTCGAAATTTCTCCGGTTCCATGTTATTCGGAATGAGTTCGTTAACAAGACTTGATCAACCTTGTTAGCAGATTCCTTTTAATGAGCATGAGATGGATGAAACTAGAAGGAACAACCTTCTGTACCCAACTTTTACTTTTTGCTATTTATTTTAAATAAAATAAAAATAAGTATTTTCCGTCTGTTATCTGAATTATCCGTGCAATATAAAAATACCTCGAAAATAAAAGTTCTCCAAATGCCCTGAAATTTAAATATGATTTTTCTGGAATATTTGAGAATATTTGGCACCAAGAACACAACACAGGGGGCATCCACCTGGCCACGAGGGTGGAGGGCGCGCCCTACCCCCCTAGGCGCGCCCCCTGCCTCGTGGGCCCATGGTGGCCCCCCTCCACTTATTCCTGCACCCACATACTTCTTCTTCCTCCCACATACACGAATATCCAGCTCAAGCTCGAGTTCTAGCTCATTTTGCTGCCATTTTCGATCTCCTTGCTCAAAGCACCTCTCACAAAACTGCTTGGGGAGATTGTTCCTTGGTATGTGACTCCTCCATTAGTCCAATTAGTTTTTGTTCTAGTGCTTTATTCATTGCATATTTTTTCTGCTTAGGTGACCATGTTCTTGAGCTTGCATGTCAAATTTATATGGTCAAAAGTAGTTTTGATGCATGATATAAGTTCTAAGCACTTGTAGGAGTAGTTGTTATCGATATTATTGAGTTTGGTTCACTTTTATTTTGAAGTTACTAAAAATTTCAGAATTTTTTAGAAAATAATGAAGAGATTTTTGAGGGGTTCATCGAGCCGAAACTCGAAGGAAAAGCAGAATGAAAAAGCAGAGAGGCCCAAATACAATCTGCCTCGCACCGCGGAGGTTCGGCTGTGTGAATGGCCTTCCGATGATTTCTTGAGAGCAGCCAATATTTATGATGATTTTTATGAATTGGCTGAGAATGAAGGCCTCACCGCCTTCCTCCACGACCGACGCGAACAGTATCTCTTACTCACCAATATCTTTGTGCAAAACTTTCATTTCCATGCTAGGAGCTCACCACCTACGGTGGAGTTTTATTTATATGATGAGCATAAGGTGATGTCACTTTATGATTTTTGTCGGGTTTGTTTGATCCCTTTCGAGGGCACAATAGAGGAACCACATCACGGCGATGTGGATGGGTTTATTGATACCATTACTGTAGGGGAAACGAGGAAGGTTTCCGATGCACGAATCACTAGCATACATTTTCCTGTTTTACGCTACTTTGCAATATTTGCTAGTCGTTGCTTAATTGGTCGTGGAAACTGTGGAAACCTTAGTGTTCCTGATATTATTATTTTGTTCCACGGTTTATTCAGTGATAACTCTGTTAGTATGGGCGGTATTATTGCTAAACGGTTAAGTCTGAACTGTACAAAGGGCCCCATCTTTGGAGGCATCTATGCTTCTCGCCTACCTTCACATTTTAACATACCTATTAGGCATTATGAGAAGGAAAAAAAATTGCTGCCTCGTGTTTATTTAGATTATAAGTGTGTGGTGGCACACGATTTTATTGTTAAGAATAGGGAAGGGGAGCTTAAATACAAATTGTTCTTTCATAAACATCATCCTGAGACTATTACCCTGCCTGCTCCTTCCTTGTTTGATTTATCTTCAGGCTAGTACCTTGTTCCGTTAGAGGCTATTCACGCCTACCCGAACCCTACATCAGCCACAGAGCCAGAGTTGGAACCACAAGTTGATCCTCCACGACAGTCTAATTACCATTGGGACCCGGAGATGATTGCCAACCAGTGGCAATCAGAGTCTTCTTCATCGTAGTACGACCCCAACTATTATTATGGATATTCGTCAGGCCAACCGTGGCCATAGACCAACTTAGGCCAAAAGCCTA